>NC_055965.1:30968292-31140792 GCF_018492685.1 Alosa sapidissima
ACTAAACATCAAATTATATGAATGACTTCACTAAACAAAACAAATTATATGAATGACTTTGCCAAGTATTGGTATGGACATATGGTCCATAGGGGTGGGAATGTCTTGGCACCTCACGATTCGATTCAATTCCGATTCAGAGGCCAACGATTTGATTCTAAACCGATTATCGTTGGATCTCGATGCAACAATTTTTTTGAGTGTTCTATACTCAGAGTTGGCCACTTCCTACTTTTGTGATGATCAAAGAAAATCAACAGATGAATTACCTTCTCTAATATTTCATTACAGAAAAAGCTTATTGGTGAAGCATTCTTTTTTTTCATTACTAGCCTTATTGGGTGGGGAGAAAGCTATGTCTTAATCAGAAATATTATATATATATATATATATATATATATATTTAGCAAAGTAGGCCTAAGTAACACGTGTACAAAGTTGCAAAGTTACGGTACAGATCCACTTGTACTTCACTTCATTTTGTCGTGTCGCATTCCACTCTAGTCCTATGGGTGACGTCAAGCGACTTTAACGCGCCCGCAAAGCATTCCGGGAAGGCAGCGCTGCATTTGAAATAATGTCGCGCGTCAAAAAGCTGGCCGATGTCCAGCTTTATGCAAATTAATCCGTTGAACGCGAGGCGGCTATCCAATGAAAGCACGAGGTTGTAGGTCCTTTGTACTACCACAACAGTGCCTGTGAAACTTGTGTTCTGCTTACAAGACAAATAATGTTTTAACGATCTCTTCCACGACCACCCAGTAGGCCATAAAACGAAACTAGGATTTGGATGAATATATTGACTGTTGGTGTTTCTGGTGAGGATTTGAGATTGCATTGAGTAGTTTAAATAAAACAGGATTTTGAAATGGCTTGCATGGTTTGTTTAGGCTATTAATGTGTTGTATACTGTTAAGTACCTGTACATGCCTAAAATTGTGGTCCATTTGTGGAAAAACACTTAAGATACGTTAAAACAAACTGAATATGAGCTGGTAACTGACATTTTAAACGAAATGCCCACACACGACTGAACGAGGGGAGGCAGCGCGACCCCATGCGTATGTCGTGTCGTGCAAGTGGATCGGTACCGTTAGGCTACAAAATGCAACACGTGTCATGCGCTGCTTTTCTTCCACTGGCACGCATCACACCGGACCTGTTGTGCTGTATTGTGTAGCTTAAGTACAAGTTGTTAACATGGAGCTTGAAGATGTAAATAAAAACAGGACAATTAACTTTGAGCAAGTTTGGAGGAAAGTCAGAGGTATGGAACTATTTTAAACAAGTCGTGGGCAGTGACAACATAGGTTATGCATTGGCTTTGTCGAGTGCATTAAGTGCGGCATGCTGCTCGGCTATGACAGCAAAGAAGCTGGGACTTCAACAATGAACAGACACATTAAGCAGGCTTGCCATGGCAGAAAGGATTAAAGTCAGCCTTCAATGTCCTCTTTTGCTGCAGGGACATAAGGCCATTTTACGTTGTAACGGCTTCTACACACAGTTGCGTGTGTTGTACTGCTGGAGACACATCCCATTCACTTTACATGGGCTCACGTCATCCGTTGCCGAACTGAATTGTGGGTCCATTGCGTTGCGTTTCTCCCGTCGCTCGCATTGAGAAGTTCAGCTGTTGCTGCACCGACAGACGGCACCGGCCAATCGACGGACGGCACCAACCAATCAAATTACGGTTATACTTCAAGTCATTTGCATAGCTACCGTCGGGAACACCCACTGGCGTTGACAGAACGCAACTGTGTGTAGAAGCCGTAAGGGGCTTAAGTTTCTTCATTTGGAATTCTGGATCCATTTGCGATCCATTCCATTCTGAATCAACAAACAACGCAGTTACATGCTTTGTTGGATTACTCAAGATAATTGTAAACATATTTCTGTAGTTCAAACAACTCGAAATTGTAGTTGACAACGTCAGTTAACGGCCCACGTAGGCCTATTAAAAATGTGTCGGGTTTAAATCGGGCTCGGGCTCATAATTACAGTTAATGTGTCGGGACTGGTTGGGCTTGATTTTCTTCCTTACAGACGGTGTAGGTTTTGTCCAGCTTCCCCTCGACCTCATAGAACCCAAAATGCTGCCATACTGCAGCTTTTAAAGTAGCCGGTGCAGGTCGTGGGCCTTTAGATTTATCGCTCACCATTGCAGTCATTTTGTCTCCACTTAAACTTTGTAAACAACACGTTTGGTGGGCATGTGTGTAGCAGAGAACCGGCAGGCAGAAAGAAAGGAAGCGCTCTGCAGCAGGCGAACAGAATGTTGCAGCAGGCAAACTAATTAATTTTTTTAAATTCTGATTATTAACTTATCTGCATCGAATCGTTCTAGAGAGAATCGCGATGCAAGAATCGATTATTTTCCCCACCCTTAATGGTCCATATTGCAAACCTATGACCTTGCTGGTCCGTATTAACTCATTGAATGCCAAGCTGTTTTCGGGAGCTTTGTCCTAGAGTGCCAGCAATCTAGACCATTGTTGATGATTTTTGTACATTTTTGTAAGCTCTCGGTGGGTGCAAACCGTGTATTTCTACACGCCTCTGTTCCTGAGAAATCCCAAGCTAAACAGTGGCTAGCTAAACATCGCTGTTTTTTTCTAGAAATGGAGATATAACGTCTTTCATGAAATATGAAGTGTTGCCTGTTACTTACTTGTGTGAACTTTCCGGGAAGTGATCAGCGAGACCTGGCGAGACTGCCACCTAGTGATAGACCCACGTAAATGGCCTGGTTTTGACCTGACGTGCATGAGTCACTGATTCGAACCAAAGCGGCAACCGAGTTATGATAAAATGTCCAGATAAAATGTCCAGATTGTGCGTTTTCATGAGTTTCACGATCGTCATATATTTCATTTCCATTCGTCACAGAGTTCCCAAAATCACATATAAGGTTTGTTAGAGTGTCTAGTTTCATAATTTAAAAAAAAAAGCTAAAAACGTAATATTATGTTTTTGGCACTCAACGCATGGGAAGGAAAAAGGCACTCAATGAGTTAACCAGTTATGCACAACAAAAAAACGTTTGTTTTCTTTTGTTCTTCTTTACAGGTTCTTCAGCTTGGAGATACAGTGCATGTGGAATATTTATGTGTTTGAATGCTGTTTGTTCACGTTTCATCAATAATAAAAAGCTTTCCTACATGTGATAAATTCCTTCCCTTCAACTTTTAATAAAACAATTAATTCAACATTAATTCAACATAAATATAACTTAGATTAATTTATATTTGAATGACCTTTTTCCTATTTTATCCTTAATCTATAAAAGTTATGTTATACAACTGTGACTCCTGAAACAGATCATTTAACTAAAGATTTTAAGTAAAGACTACTAAATAAGCTTAATTTGTCTACAGCATCCCCATAAGGTTCTTTGTTGATACAAATTAACCCGTTTAGTTTTATATTATGTAAAAACTAGAATGGTTTAAGGCAATCGGTTTCCATACAATTTAATGTTAACTAATTTGGGTTTACAGTGTGACTAGAACCACCCAAGTGAAAGTATAGTCCCATTATGCCAGTCTCCTCTTATTACAAACTGCTGAAAGGGCCACAAATAGGACTCTTAATTACAAACAGACTTCACGAGAAACGCTCTGAACATCGTCTACAACTCATATGAGGGGGAGGAACTCACAGTTCTGTAGGGAACTGGATGGACTTGTTCAATCAGATGTGGTGATACTATCAAGAGCAACACATCTGGTCATGAATATTTAACTCTTTCCTCACACAAATGACTGACAAATTACATCACACACAATGGAAATATGCAAATTAACAAAAATCAAACGGGAATGTTCTGATTCAACCTCCCAGGTGAAAATCTAGTCTTGTCCCATTGATTCAAATACTGAGAATTGTTGATGTCATGAATGTTTCACTCTCTAGAGTGTCCAGGTGTCATGAGCATTCTCTCTCCCTGGCAACAACCCTTAATTGATTCAACTCTCTGCCACTCTGCTCACTCTCTCTCTACTCTGCCTAACGAGCTCCACCTGGCTCCGCCCTGCTCAGCTCTTGTTACCTGGCCAGCTGCGCTGCATTTCCTACTCACCATCCTCACCTTGCCCCACTCTGCTCTAATTACTCTGCCAGCTGCACTGCATTTCTCCACTAACCTCTCCCAGTATATAAAGCCCTGTTTTTCAGCCAAGCCCTGTCAGATCGTCTTCAAACCTGGACCAGTAACCTGCCTGCCTGCCTGCCTGCCTGCCTGTCTGCCTGTCTGTCTGTCTACTCTCTGACTCCTACCTGTGATTCGGATCCTTTCTTGACTGCCTCCCTGTTCTACTGCCCCGGTTATCCCGACCTGCCTTCCGGATCTTCTCGATTACTCTCCGATCTTCAGCCCCCCCGGTAACTCGAATCTGCCTTCTGTCTCTCACCACGTTTAGTGCCTAGCCCTGGTCTGTACTACTGCCTGCTGTTCACCTTGCTGTTGTGTGTGGGTTCCCCTGAGCCCCGAGAACCCCTGACACCCCTGGCACTCCTAGCACCCCTGGAACCGGAACCTCCAAGACCTCACGTTTCTCTCACTCCTCTTCCCCCCTGAACCCTTCAATAAAAAGACTCTGAATTTGAACTTGCGCTCTTGGGTCGTCTTCTGTCCGTGACAGAACGATCTGACCATCATGGACCCAGCGCACTCCCTGACCACTATGGAGGAAGAGCCCGAGATGACTGCCCTACAGCGACTGGAACGCACTGAGGGAGACATCAATCGGATGGCTGGCGACATCGCTTCCCTTCTCCAGCAGCAACAGCAACAGCTTCAACAGCAGCAGCAACAGTTCCAACTGCAGCAACAACTGCTAGCCCAAGCCCTGCAACTACTCTCAAACCCGGCTACTCCACCTGCACCCACCCCTGGTTCTTCTGTTCCTGTACCACCGGCAGTGCTGCCACCAGATCCCCACACTCCTGAACCAGAGATTGGGAACCCGGAACGTTTCGATGGAAACCAAAAGCAAGTAAGACCATTCTTGAGCAGCTGCCGAATCCAGTTCGCACTACAGCCCAGGACCTTCTCAACAGAGGGAGCCAAGGTAGGCTATGTCATCACCCATCTCACCGGCCGAGCTCGGTTGTGGGGAACGGCGGAATTTGACCGGCAAACCCCAGCCTGTGCCTCCTTCAGTGCCTTTGAGGAGGAGATGTTAAAGGTCTTTGATCTAGGCTCGCCAACAGCCGAAGCGTCACAAGCTCTGCTCACCATCCGTCAGGGCAATCGGACAGTGGCAGACTTCTCCATTGACTTTCGTACCCTGGCCAGTCAAAGCTCGTTTAACTCGGAGGCACTGGTGCAAGCCTTCCTCCACAGCTTGGCGGACTATATCAAAGACGAGCTTGTTTCTCATGACCCGCCCTCAACGCTTGATGCCGCCATTGACCTTGCCGTCCGCATTGACCGCCGTATACAGACCCGGAGGAGGGAGAAGGGGCGTCTCAGTCAACCTGCCATCCGCACTCGGGTCGATACCTCCTCTGTCCAGCCCCTGCCTGTCAAGTCCCAAGGCCAACTCAATCAGCCTGAGGCCATGGAGATTGGCCGTGCCTCTCTGACTCCCGAGGAGCGTCGGCGCCGTCTAACCTCCAACCTTTGCCTCTACTGTGGTGGTGAAAATCACCATGGTCGCCACCTGTCCGGCAAAAGCCGCAGCTCACCAGGTGTAGGGGAGATCCGGGTGAGCTCAACAAGTCTTCAGTCTCCCTCCATTCGAAAACCCCTGCTTCATCTCCGCCTTCAGCTTTCCGACACGACTCATACGTTGGCCGCCCTTGTGGATTCTGGAGCCGAAGCAAACATCATGGACCCTGAGCTTGCACGGCGACTGGACGTGAACCATCATCAACTGGCACAACCCATTCCTGTACGAGCCCTGGATGGACATCATCTGGGCACGGTCACTCACATCTCAGCCCCTGTGACAATTCTGCTGTCAGGAAACCACCAAGAGTCCATCCAGTTTCACCTCCTACACTCACCTGGCCAACCACTCATTCTCGGATACCCGTGGCTCCGTCAGCACAACCCCCACATCGACTGGGAGACAGGAACAGTCCGTTCGTGGGGAAGGAGTTGTCACCAGACCTGTTTAAGGGGGGCCACCCTGCCCGTTCATCGGGAAATATCTAGTGCTACCCCCGACATATCCAATGTTCCGACCTGTTACCACAGCCTGAAAGAGGTGTTCAACAAATCCAAGGCGACATCTCTACCCCCACACAGACCCTATGACTGCGCGATTGATCTCCTGCCTGGCACAGCACCTCCCAAGGGTCGTCTGTATTCACTGTCAGCCCCGGAAAGAAAGGCCATGGAAGACTACATTAATGACTCTCTTGCCGCCGGGATAATCAGACCGTCTTCTTCCCCCGCAGGAGCGGGATTCTTCTTCGTCGGTAAGAAGGACGGTTCTCTTCGTCCATGCATAGATTACCGGGGTCTGAACGACATCACGGTTAAGAATCGCTACCCACTGCCCTTACTTTCGTCTGCCTTCGAACTGCTGCAGGGAGCCACCGTATTCACGAAGCTGGACCTTCGCAATGCCTACCATCTGGTGCGGGTGAGAGAGGGAGACGAGTGGAAGACTGCGTTCAACACACCAACCGGCCACTATGAATACCTCGTCATGCCATTTGGCCTCACCAATGCCCCAGCAGTTTTTCAAGCCCTAGTGAATGATATCCTCAGGGACATGTTAAATACATTCGTTTTTGTGTACCTTGACGATATTTTAATATTCTCAAAGACTCTGTCAGAACACACGCATCATGTCCAGTTGGTCCTGCGCTGCCTGCTGGAGAACTCTCTTTTCGTGAAGGCAGAGAAGTGCGAGTTCCATGCCAAGACCGTTTCATTCCTGGGGTATGTGATCAACGAGGGCAGCATTCAGATGGATCTCACGAAGGTGTCGGCTGTCACGTCCTGGCCAGTCCCTGAGTCTCGGAAAAAGTTGCAACAGTTCCTGGGCTTTGCGAACTTCTATAGGAGGTTCATCCGAAACTATAGCACAGTGGCTGCACCACTCACGGCGCTAACCAGCACTAAACAGCCGTACCAATGGACAGCAGCTGCTGATAAGGCCTTCCATAGCCTCAAGACACGTTTCACTTCCGCTCCCATCCTCCAGATGCCAGATGCAGCAAGGCAGTTTGTGGTGGAGGTAGATGCTTCGGACGTGGGAGTGGGTGCAGTGCTTTCTCAGAGAGCAGCCGAGGATGGCAAGATGCACCCCTGTGCCTTCTACTCCCGTCGGCTAACCCCAGCCGAATGCAACTACGACATTGGGAACCGCGAGCTGCTGGCCGTCAAGCTCGCCCTTGAAGAATGGCGGCACTGGTTAGAGGGGTCAAAGGAACCATTCGTAGTGTGGACAGACCACAAAAACCTGGAGTATATCCAAACAGCCAGGAGGCTGAACTCCCGTCAACAGCGGTGGTCTCTGTTCTTTACCCGCTTCAATTTCACGCTCTCCTACCGCCCGGGATCTCGCAACATCAAACCTGATGCCCTTTCCCGGATGTTTCAGAAGGACGAGATCACCGCCATGCCAGCTCCCATTCTTCCCAGCCACTTTGTCGTAGCGGCCCTCACCTGGGAGATCGAGAAGCAGGTCATGGAGGCTCTTCGGAACCAGCCAGGCCCAAGCACCAGCGCCCCCAACCGTCTGTTTGTTCCAGCAAATCTCAGGTCACCTGTGATCCAGTGGGGGCACGAATCCCGTCTGGCCTGTCATCCCGGCATCACTCGCACCCTTCATCTGGTCCGCCAGCGGTTCTGGTGGCGGCGGATGAGACGGGATGTCCAAGAATTCATCCGAGCTTGTCCCACTTGTAACCGAAACAAGACCCCCAACCAGCCTCCTGCTGGGTTGCTGCAACCCCTACTCGTACCCAAGCGGCCCTGGTCCCACGTTTCACTGGACTTTGTTACGGGTCTTCCGCCCTCTGACGGACACACAGTCATCCTTACCATTGTTGACCGCTTTAGTAAGATGACTCACTTCGTGCCTCTTCCTAAACTACCCTCTGCTAAGGAGACCGCCCAGGTGGTCCTGGAATATGTGTTTCGTATCCATGGCCTACCCCAGGATATAGTGTCAGACCGGGGGCCGCAATTCTCAGCAACCTTTTGGAAGGAGTTCTGTCATCTCCTTGGGGCCACCGCCAGCCTATCATCTGGATTCCACCCGCAGTCAAATGGCCAAACTGAACGCATGAACCAGGAGCTGGAGAAGGCACTGAGGTGCGTGGCCTCCCAAGATCCCCGGGCCTGGGCTCAACACCTGCTCTGGGTGGAATATGCCCATAATTCACTCACCAGTTCCGCCACCGGGCTCTCCCCCTTTCAGTGTGTCTACGGGTATCAACCCCCACTGTTTGCCAGCCAGGAAGCGGATGCCACCTGTCCGTCTGCTCTTGCGTATGCCCGCCGCTGCCGCCGCACTTGGGCCCAGGCTCGCACTATGCTCCTGAAGTCAGGAACCAGCTACGCCGTCGGTGCCAACCGACGGAGGGCCCCTGCACCTACTTACCGGGTTGGTCAGAAGGTCTGGCTGTCTGCCCGGGATCTGCCGCTGCGGGTTGAATCACGAAAGCTGGCCCCTCGCTTCATTGGTCCTTTTCCTGTGCAGAAAGTCATCAGTCCAACGGCGGTTCGGCTTCAGTTGCCCACTTCCATGCGGGTCCATCCCACCTTCCACGTCTCCAAGGTCAAGCCGGTCCATGAAAGTCCCCTGGTCCCTGCGGCTCCGCCGCCGCCTCCTCCGCGCCTCTTAGATGGCGGTCCTGTCTTCACCGTCCGGCGGCTGCTCCGCTCTAGGCGACGGGGTAGGGGTCTCCAGTACCTCGTTGACTGGGAGGGATATGGTCCGGAGGAGAGGACCTGGATCCCGGCCAGGAGGATAGTGGACCGGACCCTCATCACTGACTTCCACCGACTACATCCTGATCAGCCTGCAATCCGTAGGGGCCGTCCCAGAGGGGTCCCTAGCCGTCCTGCCCGCCCGGCTTCCTGTCCTGTGCCTGACCCTGATCCTGTCTCAGTACCTGTCCTGTCTCCCGACCGTGACCCTCCAGCTCCTTCTGAGGATGGGGATGCTCACTCGGACCGCTCGGAGGAGTTCTGACCCGCCGCCTGCTCCCCTCCACCCTCCCGGCATGATGTTGTTCTTGGGACTTCTGGGGCCGTCCCTTAGGGGGGGGGTCCTGTCATGAGCATTCTCTCTCCCTGGCAACAACCCTTAATTGATTCAACTCTCTGCCACTCTGCTCACTCTCTCTCTACTCTGCCTAACGAGCTCCACCTGGCTCCGCCCTGCTCAGCTCTTGTTACCTGGCCAGCTGCGCTGCATTTCCTACTCACCATCCTCACCTTGCCCCACTCTGCTCTAATTACTCTGCCAGCTGCACTGCATTTCTCCACTAACCTCTCCCAGTATATAAAGCCCTGTTTTTCAGCCAAGCCCTGTCAGATCGTCTTCAAACCTGGACCAGTAACCTGCCTGCCTGCCTGCCTGCCTGTCTGCCTGTCTGTCTGTCTACTCTCTGACTCCTACCTGTGATTCGGATCCTTTCTTGACTGCCTCCCTGTTCTACTGCCCCGGTTATCCCGACCTGCCTTCCGGATCTTCTCGATTACTCTCCGATCTTCAGCCCCCCCGGTAACTCGAATCTGCCTTCTGTCTCTCACCACGTTTAGTGCCTAGCCCTGGTCTGTACTACTGCCTGCTGTTCACCTTGCTGTTGTGTGTGGGTTCCCCTGAGCCCCGAGAACCCCTGACACCCCTGGCACTCCTAGCACCCCTGGAACCGGAACCTCCAAGACCTCACGTTTCTCTCACTCCTCTTCCCCCCTGAACCCTTCAATAAAAAGACTCTGAATTTGAACTTGCGCTCTTGGGTCGTCTTCTGTCCGTGACACCAGGAAGAGAAAGTTATAAAGAAACTATCAAAACTTCTTAACAGGCTGCATCTTCCAGCCATATAATTCAAAACAATAGGTGGTAAAGTTGAACTCAAGAGTTCTTTCTGTGACGTTTTAATAGAACGAACCACCATTTTGCTTTTATATAGGCCTACTATAACAGGATCAATAGTTGGAGATGCATGGGCACTGAGATTGCCATTCTGTTCTTACCTTAAACTGCTATTAATAGAACCACAAATAGGACTCCAAACAAACATTACATTCGCATGTTATATACAGACACCTGTACATCTCAAGAGAAATGTAATAATCATTGCAAACAACTCATATTTAGTAAAGAAAGGAACTTACAGTTTTGAGTTGTATTCTCTTGTCATTTCCTTGAGTCTCAGACGCTCCCTCTAAAGAACTGGCTGGACTTGTTCTGCCTCAGGTGGTTAAGGTGTTTTCATACTGTAACAGGGCGATACATAGGAAGGGCCAAGGAGCCAATCACAGTAGCCCACAGAAAGAACAAATGTCTTGAATAGAAATGTTAGGGTGTAGGCCTAGGCTAAGGTAAATTCCTCAGTACAGATTGAGGTCTTTGGCCACTGTAGTCTAGTTTGCTTTATGACAGCCGGGTCTGGATTAAGCGCACAGTCATCCCAGGCCAGGCACAGGGGGTCAGAGGTCAAGGGTAGGGACCCTAAAATCATGTAAACCCCACTGACTGTTCCAGGATTGACCCTTGACAGACCCTAAAGGTCCCTAACATACACAACACAATACACATACTCATCCAGATTTTTACTACAACCATCTCTTATTTGTTGGTGTATAGGCCTAGCTGATCCACTAGAAAGGAGGAAAATGGACATGCTAAAGGGCAAAGGGAACATGAATACTGATCTGAAGTTTTACCCTTTCTATCCTACTGGCAGACAGATCCTTGTCCACACACCTGCTTGCTTCCTATATGTGTCAGCCTCTAACGTGACAAAAGGCCTATGTTTTGACACCTTCACATTTCAGCCAATCAAATGACAGCATATCTAAACTGGTTGTACTGGAGATACACTTTGAGGATGCATCGGAATGAATGACTTCACTAAACATCAAATTATATGAATGACTTCACTAAACAAAACAAATTATATGAATGACTTTGCCAAGTATTGGTATGGACATATGGTCCATAGGGGTGGGAATGTCTTGGCACCTCACGATTCGATTCAATTCCGATTCAGAGGCCAACGATTTGATTCTAAACCGATTATCGATGGATCTCGATGCAACAATTTTTTTGAGTGTTCTATACTCAGAGTTGGCCACTTCCTACTTTTGTGATGATCAAAGAAAATCAACAGATGAATTACCTTCTCTAATATTTCATTACAGAAAAAGCTTATTGGTGAAGCATTCTTTTTTTTCATTACTAGCCTTATTGGGTGGGGAGAAAGCTATGTCTTAATCAGAAATATTATATATATATATATATATATATATATATATAGCAAAGTAGGCCTAAGTAACACGTGTACAAAGTTGCAAAGTTACGGTACAGATCCACTTGTACTTCACTTCATTTTGTCGTGTCGCATTCCACTCTAGTCCTATGGGTGACGTCAAGCGACTTTAACGCGCCCGCAAAGCATTCCGGGAAGGCAGCGCTGCATTTGAAATAATGTCGCGCGTCAAAAAGCTGGCCGATGCCCAGCTTTATGCAAATGAATCCATTGAACGCGAGGCGGCTATCCAATGAAAGCACGAGGTTGTAGGTCCTTTGTACTACCACAACAGTGCCTGTGAAACTTGTGTTCCGCTTACAAGACAAATAATGTTTTAACGATCTCTTCCACGACCACCCAGTAGGCCATAAAACGAAACTAGGATTTGGATGAATATATTGACTGTTGGTGTTTCTGGTGAGGATTTGAGATTGCATTGAGTAGTTTAAATAAAACAGGATTTTGAAATGGCTTGCATGGTTTGTTTAGGCTATTAATGTGTTGTATACTGTTAAGTACATGCCTAAAATTGTGGTCCATTTGTGGAAAAACACTTAAGATACGTTAAAACAAATTGAATATGAGCTGGTAACTGACATTTTAAACGAAACGCCCACACACGACTGAACGAGGGGAGGCAGCGCGACCCCATGCGTATGTCGTGTCGTGCAAGTGGATCGGTACCGTTAGGCTACAAAATGCAACACGTGTCATGCGCTGCTTTTCTTCCACTGGCACGCATCACACCGGACCTGTTGTGCTGTATTGTGTAGCTTAAGTACACGTTGTTAACATGGAGCTTGAAGATATAAATAAAAACAGGACAATTAACTTTGAGCAAGTTTGGAGGAAAGTCGGAGGTATGGAACTATTTTAAACAAGTCGTGGGCAGTGACAACATAGGCTATGCGTTGGCTTTGTCGAGTGCATTAAGTGCGGCATGCTGCTCAGCTATGACAGCAAAGAAGCTGGGACTTCAACAATGAACAGACACATTAAGCAGGCTTGCCATGGCAGAAAGGATTAAAGTCAGCCTTCAATGTCCTCTTTTGCTGCAGGGACATAAGGCCATTTTACGTTGTAACGGCTTCTACACACAGTTGCGTGTGTTGTACTGCTGGAGACGCATCCCATTCACTTTACATGGGCTCACGTCATCCGTTGCCGAACTGAATTGTGGGTCCGTTGCGTTGCGTTTCTCCCGTCGCTCGCATTGAGAAGTTCAGCTGTTGCTGCACCGACAGACGGCACCGGCCAATCGACGGACGGCACCAACCAATCAAATTACGGTTATACTTCAAGTCATTTGCATAGCTACCGTCGGGAACACCCACTGGCATGCGTTGACAGAACGCAACTGTGTGTAGAAGCCGTAAGGGGCTTACGTTTCTTCATTTGGAATTTTGGATCCATTTGCGATCCATTCCATTCTGAATCAACAAACAACGCAGTTACATGCTTTGTTGGATTACTCATCAAGATAATTGTAAACATATTTCTGTAGTTCAAACAACTCGAAATTGTAGTTGACAACGTCAGTTAACGGCCCACGTAGGCCTATTAAAAATGTGTCTGGTTTAAATCGGGCTCGGGCTCATAATTACAGTTAATGTGTCGGGACGGGTTGGGCTTGATTTTCTTCCTTACAGACGGTGTAGGTTTTGTCCAGCTTCCCCTCGACCTCATAGAACCCAAAATGCTGCCATACGGCAGCTTTTAAAGTAGCCGGTGCAGGTCGTGGGCCTTTAGATTTATTGCTCACCATTGCAGTCATTTTGTCTCCACTTAAACTTTGTAAACAACACGTTTGGTGGGCATGTGTGTAGCAGAGAACCGGCAGGCAGAAAGAAAGGAAGCGCTCTGCAGCAGGCGAACAGAATGTTGCAGCAGGCAAACTAATTACATTTTTTAAATTCTGATTATTAACTTATCTGCATCGAGCATCGAATCGTTCTAGAGAGAATCGCGATGCAAGAATCGATTATTTTCCCCACCCTTAATGGTCCATATTGCAAACCTATGACCTTGCTGGTCCGTATTAACTCATTGAATGCCAAGCTGTTTTCGGGAGCTTTGTCCTAGAGTGCCAGCAATCTAGACCATTGTTGATGATTTTTGTACATTTTTGTAAGCTCTCGGTGGGTGCAAAGCGTGTATTTCTACACGCCTCTGTTCCTGAGAAATCCCAAGCTAAACAGTGGCTAGCTAAACATCGCTGTTTTTTTCTAGAAATGGAGATATAACGTCTTTCATGAAATATGAAGTGTTGCCTATTACTTACTTGTGTGAACTTTCCGGGAAGTGATCAGCGAGACCTGGCGAGACTGCCACCTAGTGATAGACCCACGAAAATGGCCTGGTTTTGACCTGACGTGCATGAGTCACTGAATCGAACCAAAGCGGCAACCGAGTTATGATAAAATGTCCAGATTGTGCGTTTTCATGAGTTTCACGATCATCATATATTTCATTTCCATTCGTCACAGAGTTCCCAAAATCACATATAAGGTGTGTTAGAGTGTCTAGTTTCGTAATTAAAAAAAAAAGCTAAAAACGTAATATTATGTTTTTGGCACTCAACGCATGGGAAGGAAAAAGGCACTCAATGAGTTAACCAGTTATGCACAACAAAAAAAAAACGTTTGTTTTCTTTTGTTCTTTTTTACAGGTTCTTCAGCTTGGAGATACAGTGCATGTGGAATATTTATGTGTTTGAATGCTGTTTGTTCACCTTTCATCAATAATAAAAAGCTTTCCTACATGTGATAAATTCCTTCCCTTCAACTTTTAATAAAACAATTAATTCAACATAAATATAACTTAGATTAATTTATATTTGAATGACCTTTTTCCTATTTTATCCTTAATCTATAAAAGTTATGTTATACAACTGTGACTCCTGAAACAGATCATTTAACTAAAGATTTTAAGTAAAGACTACTAAATAAGCTTAATTTGTCTACAGCATCCCCATAAGGTTCTTTGTTGACACAAATTAACCTGTTTAGTTTTATATTATGTAAAAACTAGAATGGTTTAAGGCAATCGGTTTCCATACAATTTAATGTTAACTAATTTGGGTTTACAGTGTGACTAGAACCACCCAAGTGAAAGTATAGTCCCATTATGCCAGTCTCCTCTTATTACAAACTGCTGAAAGGGCCACAAATAGAACTCTTAATTACAAACAGACTTCACGAGAAACGTACTGAACATCGTCTACAACTCATATGAGGGGGAGGAACTCACAGTTCTGTAGGGAACTGGATGGACTTGTTCAGTCAGATGTGGTGATACTATCAAGAGCAACACATCTTGTCATGAATATTTAACTCTTTCCTCACACAAATGACTGACAAATTACATCACACACACAATGGAAATATGCAAATTAACAAAAATCAAACGGGAATGTTCTGATTCAACCTCCCAGGTGAAAATCTAGTCTTGTCCCATCGATTCAAATACTGAGAATTGTTGATGTCATGAATGTTTCACTCTCTAGAGTGTCCAGGAAGAGAAAGTTATAAAGAAACTATCATAACTTCTTAACTGGCTGCATCTTCCAGCCATATAATTCAAAACAATAGGTGGTAAAGTTGAACTCAAGAGTTCTTTCTGTGACGTTTTAATAGAACGAACCACCATTTTGCTTTTATATAGGCCTACTATAACAGGATCAATAGTTGGAGATGCATGGGCACTGAGATTGCCATTCTGTTCTTACCTTAAACTGCTATTAATAGAACCACAAATAGGACTCCAAACAAACATTACATTCGCATGTTATATACAGACACCTGTAAATCTCAAGAGAAATGTAATAATCATTGCAAACAACTCATATTTAGTAAAGAAAGGAACTTACAGTTTTGAGTTGTATTCTCTTGTCATTTCCTTGAGTCTCAGACGCTCCCTCTAAAGAACTGGCTGGACTTGTTCTGCCTCAGGTGGTTAAGGTGTTTTCATACTGTAACAGGGCGATACATAGGAAGGGCCAAGGGGCCAATCACAGTAGCCTGACTATGCCACCCTGAGGCCTAATGCATCAGGGAATCTTTAAGAAATCATACCTCTAAACCTAGACAGCTCTTACAGGTTCGAAATTACACAGGGGAGACATGAATTCCAGGAAAACAAAAAGGATTTATTAATATACAAAGGTTGGGAAGTGGAGATCTGAGGGTGGCAACTATGGAAGTTCACACTAATATCATGCAAGCATCATAAAAGGTTCAGCTGTTACACAGCAAAGGCACACAGCAAAGCTACAAGCAATACGACAGAAACACCACACATGTGCTTAAACTAGGCCCCCCTCAGAGCCACCTCCCTACTAAATAAACATAAAAGTTACACAAACAAAAGGACAAGACAAGCAAAACAAAAACAAAACATAATTAACCAAAGCAAAACCAAGACAAGACAAGACAGCAGCACGACCCATGTTAACCCACCAGCATGACTGTGCTGCCTAAAAGAACAGAACACAGAAGATTAAACAATGAAAACACCACAACATATATGACAGAAAACTAGGGGTGTGACTTTCGAAACCGACGTCTCGAATCAGTGTCGAGGCTTCGAAGCACAAGTGTTTCAAAACACTGCTTCGAAACATGGTTCAAAACAGCCATGTCATGTGACCACTGCTTCGAAACATCGTTCAAAATCCCCATGTCATGTGACCAAAGTTAGTGAACCTTTGGTACATTTCACCGGTGTCGGCAGGCGTGCCCGCGCGTTCAATTAACAGTGTAGCTTTCTTTTAAGCAATAACCATGATGGTGTAGTGGTTAGTGAGGGTGTTTTTTGCACGGTAGCCCAGGCTGCTCAAATGTGGTTCGATCCCCGTTTGATTTGTAAGGTATTTGTTTCACCCTAAACAGCTCTGAGGTGTCGGAATTGTTTCAACGCTTCGGAACAATTCGGCACAATTGCTTCGAACGTTTCCGTGTTTCATAAAGCCTCGCTTTGCCCATCCCTACAGAAAACCACAAATGTCTACAGGGAGACATACCTGCCAGTGGCACAGGCAGGGGCTACACCAGTGGAGTCTACATTGCTGCCCCTCTTAAGTAGCGCTCCACTGGTGCCAGATTGATTAATTGCCAATTGCCCCACCCCCTTCATTAGCACTGGCAGGTGCTATTGGAAATAGCAGGCAGAGAAGGTCTACCTGCTACACAGACATGAAACATCAGGGGTGTAGCTCAATAACCTAGAATGATAGGCCACATTTACACATAGCCGGGTATTTAGAGAAACAAATATTTCCCCCCCTCCGTTTTCAATAACAACATTGTGCACACAACATTGTTTTCAAAAAACTTGTCATTTACATCAACCCGCATAAATACGCTGTTGAGCGCCATAATAACTATGCTAAACCTATGGGTGGCAGTGTAGGGAAAGGAATAAAGCCATGCTGGCCAATCAAAATCCTCAGAATCGACACCAACGACTAACACGAGCAGTAAAAATGCTGACCTCCGTGCGATCCTTCGCCTCTGCTCCTCCATGTAGAGCAGTTGTTGCAAATGGAAACAGGCCAGAAGCGTTTGCACAAAAGTAAAAATTAGTAGCACCTTAACAGCATCCATGATAATCCTGATCAGTAGCCAAAGAAACTGTAAACATCAGGCGCTCACATGACGTTAAGGATTTTCTGGCGCATAATGTGACGTTTAAGAAGCTAAAACGCCGTTTATCCCTGTTGACACGGCAGCACATAACCGGCGTTATCAGAAATCTCCACTTTGGCCGGAGGTTTTAGAAATAATCGTTTTCTGTGATAAAAACGGGGTTTTGGTGTAAACGAGAGGCCAAACCGCAGGGAAATATCTGCGTTTTCCCTTCGTGTAAACGGGGTTTTTCTTCCAAAATTTTGGAAATTTTCTTCCAAAATTTGACTTGGCGAAATAAAATAGCATTTGAAGAGTTGTTGAGCCCCCAGTTTTTCAGATAAAAGACTTAGATTTTACAGTAAGCATCTCTGGTACCAGGTTAAACACTGTACAACAACATTTGGTCCCTCTTAGATGATTAGTTTCACAGATATTAAGGCAAAAAAAAAAACAAAAAAAAAACAACACACATCTTCGACCAACTTCAGAGCCATACTCCAAAAAACTGACAACAGGTATCAGGTCCAAACTTAATTTTTTTGAAAGATCAAATTCTTGTTTAAATCACATGAGAAGAATGATGAAGAGGTACTGTTAAAATGGACCCTTTACACCATTTTTTTCTCTGAAATCTAACTTGTTTGCCACAAACATTCACCACTGTTTGCCATATTTGAATGCCTCTCAGATTCCATGCTGCAAGATTAACATAAAAACAGGGAGCTGTTTATCTTAGACTGGCTTTACTGCCTTTTTTCCCTCTATATTGCTAAGCCTCATAAATGTGCCCACTGTGGAAGAGCATCTACAACAATCCCACAATCAATCAACAATCCCACAATTAATCAACAATCCCACATCTCAAACAGCACATGCATTGCTTACACATTCTGGAGAAAAGCCTCATAAATGTGTCCAGTATGGAAAAGTTTTTTCTCATGTTAGGACACATTGAAGAGAATTCTCATATATTTGCCCAGTGTGAAAAAGCTTTTTTTTTTACAAAATCCACATAGCACAGTGCATTTATATCTATACTGGAGAGAAGCCTCACACATTGCTGTGTGCACCGGGGTACGAATAGAATTCACTTCTAATTGCACCAGGGTACGAATAGCATACATTGCTAATTGTACCAGGGCAAATAGCAAATTGCCTTACCCAATAATAAAACGGATTTCATAGGGCCCTGTTAATGTAATGGGGAAAACAGGTAGTGTATAAACTGTCTTCTAAATAAACGTTTAGCACACATACAATGTTGCCAATGCCTCGTTTAAAATGTTAAGAACCTAATTACACTGTTGGCGAAGTGTGGATGGGTTAAAAAAAGCGATTTATGTGCAGTATGATATGCCCGGTTGATAGCGCTAATAGCTCTATGGAAGAATCGGTAAAAACTGCTTCAGGTCTGGATAGGGTCATTGTTCGGTTCTTTAAGATTTTCCCCACCGAACGGGGCGCCAGGAGAGGACACGTTGTTATAACTCTTTGTGTTTTTATTTATTCTGATAGATGTTCCTAATACATTTCTTAGTCCACAAATAGCAGCCACAAATTGCAGGTTATAAACCTATAAAATAGAAAGGCTATGATGTAACCAACGATATTGATAGCCACATACAGACATTAATAGTATTACATAATATAATATTTAGAATGTTAAATGTTATAAATATTAGAATGTACTTAGTTTTAAGATTGAATGACTAAGCAAAGCACATACATCAAAACACAGAAATTCAACAAATCCACACACAAGCAATATTGCACATTAAACATTGCACTGCCACACACAAGCCACATTGCATGGTCACAAATTAGCTAAGTAAATAAACCAAATCATCAATGTCAATGTCACACATTAAGCCAATAGCCCAATCCACAAACAGTGAGTGTTGTTTTAAACAGTATCGCTAAGCATAGCAATCCATTCCCATTAACTACATTACCCAACCTGCACTGCAAACAGGAAGTGACTTGTGACTGAAAACACTCCAGTTTCAAACACAGCCATGGATACGATCAAGCCTACAACGTTAAACATCGGATTGCAACAATGTTTTACCAGCGTGACCAAAGCAGCAATCATCACCCATACAGAAAAATAATATGTTCACATATATGCAGCTTGAACATATTCCAGTATAAGCACATCTATGTTAAATAAATATATTTACATCTATGTGAAATACATATATTTCCATGTATGCATCAATATATTTCAAAATATAAGTAAATATTCAATATTGGCCACTTTCTTATATTTTATGCATATAATTAAATATATTTAAATATATGGCAGTAGGAAGCATGATCACATGACCCTTGATGAAGATTCTGATCACATGATCTATATATATATATATATATATATATATATATATATATATATATATTTCAGACATATATTTCTCTAATATAGTTCATATTCTACAATGGTTTGATATTTTCCGCATTGATCATTAAATATTTCACTTGTGTTTACTTAAAATTAACCATAGTATCAGTATAAAGAGGAAGAAACACACAACACTTCTGTTATCTTTTATTCTATTTTATTGAAAATCTTTGTTTTTGTTATGGAACCTCAGTTCTGTCACTTTGGCATTTATTGCCTGGCCCAGCAATCTGGAGTGAGTGTCTGGCCTGGGAACTGCTTCAGGGTGGCCTCTGAATAAGACAGAACATATACAAATAGAACATGCAAAATATTAGTGACACAAATACAGATGCTAAAGTGCAGAAACACTGTTGTGTTATCACAATAATTGGAGATAAATACAAAGTGAGTTGGAGAGAAAGACATACAAATAAAATAAACTCACCAATTGTCTTAGTCCTCTCAGGGTCCAGGCATTCCCTCTAAGTGCCTCCTAAAAAATAGCAATCAATTAGGACCTCAAATAGTTACAGTTTACTAACACAGAAAAGATCTATGATGGTGAGGCGAAAATGGGAAGTGGTCCACACTGAAAGGAAAAGTTAGTTTCATCCTCAAATTTTTACTAAACTTGTACAACCAAGAAGCTGCTATTTCATTAAAGTTAAACATGTACATTTTAATGTAAAAGTTCACATCTGTATGAAAACACTCTACAAACCTTGTTGAATAAAAGCCTTCAGACTCACAACCTCCTCTTGGAGAGCCATTATCGCCACCTCTTCTGTAGGTGGTTGTCAGTTATTGGTTCTCCCACAGCTCACACTCATAGAGAGCTCTACCAGCCTTCCCTGAAACCTGCAAGTGAACAGAATATACAGCATGAATGAGAGTGACGTTGGTAAAGGGTATACTTGCGTAATATGTAATGTCCTGGGATATTCCCACTCATGAAGTGTCTCCCATCCGAGACTGCTATCTGAGACTGTAGGGAAGCTGTACCAACCATCATAGAAAGATATGGTTGGAAAGGTATATTTTCAGTTCACTTTGTGTCCCCAGTAGCTTGAAGCTAAATTCTTCCAAACTACTCAAACAAATGTATAAATTCTCAGAAACAAAAGGTTATGTTCTGCATTCGAAAATAGACCTTTAACAAAAAAAGTTATATTCATAAGTAAACATTCATTTTTGATTACCTTTGGTCTATGTGATGATGAAGCATCAACATTTGTCAGTGAAGCATACTATGGGTTGGGCTTGGGTCGTCTTGGTCTCAGGTCTTCTGGTCCATCCTCCGGTGTCCTTGATGTAGCTTTCGAGTGTTGCCTCTCTAAAATGTAAAAAAAAAGGGGTGTCAGTGCTCAAATGCACTACATGGCCATACATGGTCCTTTTCAATACAATTCAACTTTTACATTTCCATAATTTAGAATGAATATATTTTTCCCTTGATTTTTCTGTATGGGCAAGCATACAAACCGCGCACATAGCACAGCAGTAGCGCAAACAGATAAACAAACGTAAACCGCGGCTCAATGGATAAAAACAGCAGCTTACCGGTGGCGCATCTCTCCTGACGAGACAACATGCCAAAACTAGTGCTCGCTCCCGCTTATAACCCGTGCTCATTCATGGTGCATTCAGAGCACCTCGGAATGACAAGGACCGCCCCCATGGCTACTTTGTTTTTCCGACAGCAAGTGTTCATGTGCTTTGCCATCGGAATGTGTGACAAACACGGATGCCACAACAAAGGTTAAAACATACACTCACTAATCCTAAACAAACAACTGTAAAATATAGTGTAAGATGCTCGTGAAAGAAAGATATGCAGCTTTCAAGTGACAAAAACGGCAAATTCACAAGTTCACAGTAAAACTGTTGGACATGAAAGGCCACATGGACTACAAACGAACTACAACGTGACGACAAAAGTGATGACGAGCCCCTAACTGGGCAACTCTGTTAGCAAAATCTAGCCCCAGTTTCCGACCTCTGACTCACACATTAAGTGACGTGAATGACGCGGAATGATGATGTTTTCACTCGGAGAAAGGTTTTTCCGAAGCCCATGAACGATTCATTACTGGATTTTAAAACGTCACTATAGGATTTCACTAGTCCACGCTTCAACTCTTGACTGGCCCGTGCTTCAATCAGGTAAGTGAACCTCCCACTTATTCACCTGCGTTAACTTGCTACTGATCACCCGTGACTTAGTGAACATAACAGTCATCCCTCGTCCATGACTCTAGCTTATGGTCATACTTAACATATCTAAAACCCATTTAACACCGGATTTTCCCTTTAACGTTACTGTATGCGTCCCTCGCTGTAATGTTTTTTTTTTTTTTTTGTCTTCCATGATGTTCCTTTAGGACTGATCAAAGAGCCATACATTATTGCCGTGTTTTGGTCAGGAGATTGGCCACATTACAGGATCATATTTCACGTCTTATCAAAGACTGGCGGCTGTTACTGTATTTTACCTCTATTAGGTCTGGTCTACAGATTCATAGTTTTTCTGGGTTGGCAGGTTGGGGGACACAACTATCAAGCAGTATTATGTCTATCTATACACATTTTTCAAGGGTGATAATCATCGAAAAGTTGTGATATGATAGGCCTACTGATCCATTGTGATCATTACCAATATAAGATGTTCTGTGTAGTATCGGCTATGTCATTGCATGTGTTTTTATTTTCTTCTTCTTCCAGATAGACGACCAACAGCCCTAATTCTTGGGTGCAGCTACATTCGCAATGGGGAGGAGAGAGCCAGGAGGTGTTTGGGGCGAAACCTGGGTGCCAATGCTCAGGTTGAGTGGCTTGGCTTGAATGGAATGCGGTGGCACTCTGTTTTCCCCTGCTTCTATGATTGGCTGAGAGGAAGATTCGCACCAGATGTCCTGCTGGTTCACTGCGGCGGGAATGACTTGGGGAAGCTCAAGTCCGTGCGTCTCATCGCAGCGATGAAGCAGGACCTACAGGATCTCCGTCAGCGTTTCCCCAATATGCTAATCGTCTATTCGGCCATCACCCAGAGACGCTGCTGGGGATGTGTACGTCCGAAGAGAATCGAGCGTTCTCGTAAGTGGGTGAACAGTGAAATGGCTACCTTTGTTATGGGTATGAACGGGGGTATTGTGCATCACCGTTACATACGCTTTTACAAGCCTGAACTGTTTCTGAGGGACACTTTTCATTTGTCCACTTTGGGCAATGACATTTTTTTGAATGCTTTTTCAGAGTGTCTGAGGGCAATATTCCCGTAGGGTGAGACAGGACTTTTGCTCTAGAAGCCATTTGGCTTTAGCTCAGGCGTGTTAACCCTTAAAACTCAGGTGGCATATATCCGTGCTGCTGATGCACCCTTGAGAAATGAACTAACTTTTACACTTTTTTCCGGAAGTGCTGCCGGAATCTGCATTTCTAAAGAATGCCTTTTTGCATTCAATTTACATGTGTGGATGCCTGTGTTTGATCTGTATTGTCTTAGCTAGCCATGGCCAAAGATCCCCAACACCCGCTCATGCATAAAGTGACCATTTGGTCCTTGTTCTGGCCCCTCTACTGAGAGATAACTCAGTCCTGGGCCTACTTGATGTCCTTTGGTGAGATAGGCCAACCTCATCAAAGTCAAAGTCAAAGTCAGCTTTATTGTCAATTTCTTCACATGTTCCAGACATACAAAGAGATCGAAATTACGTTTCTCACTATCCCACGGTGAAGACAAGACATATTTTACCAATTTTGGTCCACAGACAAACATAACATTCAAGTAAACAAAAAAGTAAGTAAATAAGTAAATAAGAGGGCACATATAATAATGAAAAAAATAAGAGCAGCAAAATTTGGTTGAAATTGTGCATAGACAGTCAATAAAATACTAGTGCAAAGTCAGGCCAATAAAAGGCTTGGATAGTTCTGTTTGACCTAAGTAAGAAAGAAAGTGGCATAGTGGTGCAAGTTATGTAAGAGCAGCAGAAGTGTTGTGTTTTCAGGACAACAACACCAAGTTGTAAAGTGTACAAGTGTGCAAGTGTGCAAGTGGAGTAGTGCAGGCGGCCATTGTGGGTCCAATGTCCAGGATGTTATGTAGCTGAGGGTGGAGGAGGGAGAGAGTTCAGCATCCTTACAGCTTGGTGTATGAAGCTGTTGGTGAGTCTGGTAGTGCGGGAGCGCAGGCTTCTGTACCTCTTCCCAGAGGGCAGTAGATCAAACAGATTGTGAGCGGGGTGACTTGCATCACTCACAATTTTGGTCGCCTTGCGGGTGAGGTGGGTGGTGTAAATGTCCTTCAGGGAGGGGAGTGAAGCACCAATAATCCTTCCAGCTGTGTTCACTATGCGCTGCAGGGCTTTCCTGTTGTATTCAGTGCAGCTTCCGCCCCACACAGCGATACAGCTGGAGAGGATGCTCTCAATGGTGCCTCGGTAGAATGTGGTCATGATGGCTGGTGGAGCACTTGCTCGCCTCATTATCATACAGTATTGCTCTGTAAATATGTGTTGTGAATAATACATTCATGTTTGGTCTTGAATTAATACTTGTAATGTGGGCAACAGTCTGATTATGGTTTTGGTACAATTGAATGTATCTGTGCATAGTTGTAGATTAAGAATTAAACTGCAGCATAAAGTTATGATATCCACCTGGGCCACACCCATCCACCTCAGACAACAAAGGCTCTGATGAGTCGTGGGTGGCCCAAGTGAATGATAAAAGTGGAGGCTCTGGTCCTCCAGGGCTCTTCTGTCTTCTTTCCCATCTTGGGGCTTCTTTTCCCATCTTCTCTTCTTTTCCACCTTGGACCTCTTCTCTGGGTCGCTCTCTTTTCCCCCTCTCTCTCTTCCTCTCTCTCTCTGTCTCCCTTTGTCTTTCTCTCTCTCTCTCTCTTTCTCTCTCCCCCTTTCTCTATCTCTGGGTTTGTATTGTTTTATCTGGTGTATCAGTTATCTCTAACTTGTCAAGTTTACCAATTGGTTAAGTTTCCTTTGTTACCATTTGCTACTTTGTTAGACCATGTGACATTCAACTGAAGTGATATGGGTTACATTTACCTTTAAGACTTAATGCCTATTAAATTGTTAATTTGCCTACCAATAGTATATCTTCAATTCCCGTAGTGTGCCATGCCATTCTCCTCCATAGCTGATAAGATAGTTACTTGGTAATTGATTGGTGATACAAATTATTAATCAAATGGAGTCAGATTAACGAGTATGTAATAATATCATTGCCATTTAACTCTTCACCCTACTTGTCCACACAAGTTCCTTTAAGTGATGATATAGCTTGACGTCTCTATGTTTCCGAGGCTATATAGGCTATATCATTTCGGAAAGCTTCTTACAATATTGTAGAAGCAATGTTATTGTTATTTTAAAACATGTAAATGTGTCAAAGATTTATGTGGTTGGGGGACAGCCAATTATGTGGTGTGTTATAAAGACATTGTGCAAATCATGTGTTGTGATCTCGATGCTGGAGCAAGGTTGGTGTCGTGAAGCCTTGGCGCACACGCATTTCTGCCGAAATAGATGCCCGATAAGTGCCCAAAAAACGCTACAATATGGCCGCTGAGTGGAGGGATTTGCCTAAAAGGACTTTGGATTAACTAGAGCAAATGAGCAATAGTGGCATCTTTCCATAGACGTAATCCATCCATTGACTTGTATATAAATGGAGCATCAAAAGGACTTTGTGGAGGGATATCTCTCTGACTATGATGGCAATGGAAAAACATTCAATGGAATTTATTTAACAATAAGTGTGTTTATTATTTCAATTAGTAAAAAGTTTCATCTATGTATTTGTGTTTTGCCAATATATTTATTTTTTTGAATACATCAATTGGATTTTAAATATGTTTTTGCTCATGTTTGTGTATTGGTTACAATGAAATGCCAATACTTTAATCATATTCCTTAGGTTGCGCTAAAAAAAGGATATAATATAGTCAGTATTACACACTCCTGAGACCTCTTTAAAGTCATTGTAACATAGTAACACTACTAATGGCACTTATGCTGCCTGTATAAAGATGTGAACCGAGCGAGACATGACTACTGTACAGAAAACTGACAAGAAATGTTTTTAGTTCTTTGAAACAGAAAGCCACCCGCGGTGGAACAGAGAATTACAGTGAATCAGACTGCTTCACCAACTTTTCATTTTGCTTCACTACCATAGATATCTTTTCCCACTGACTTCAATGTAAATCGAGTGAAACCCCCCGCGGCTTGTGGATTTTTTCCATTTAATTGATCCTTATGGCAGATAAGTCTCACCCGTGAAGCAGTGACCGATTGGCCAGAATTTCACACTTACTGCAGTTGAATATGATTGACGCAGCACTCTGGCCAATCCCTGTCTCTCCATTAGTGAGCTTGCAATCATTTTTCAGTTGCTTTCAGTGACCTAACAAGAGCTTCATAATAAACTGTGTAACCCATTCACATAATTATGTGAAAATAAATAAAATGTTTTACATTCATTTTGTAAAATACATCAGTTTGTTTCTCTGTAGGGGAGAATGTTTTGTTTAGGATTATCTGTGTTTTCTAACATCAGCTGGGGGGGATAGCTTGCTAGTAGTCTCGCCACCAGTCAGCAACTTGCTATCATGGTGACTCCTTAACGTTAGCTCCTAAGCAATATGGATTCAACCAAAGATTCAGGCGATGGAAAGACGAACATCGGTTACCATGTCTTGCAGGATAATTTACAGTCTTTTTGAAATGAGGAGAAGTTATTATTGAATGCAGAGGGGGGACCAAGAGACCTCTGGTGAAAATAACAGTTTGTGGGTGCTACGGTAAGGAAGAACTTTATGCCATGAATGCAGAGGCGTATCAAGCTTTTTAAAAGTGTGGGGGTTGTGGAATAGGAAAATAAAACAATCTGGCCAAATGATAAATAACTCCCTACAGGGATGTTGTAAGTATTTTCTGAGAGGGCTGCGGACTATATTGGTGTCTGGGAGTTTCTCCCCCGAAAAAAAATTGAGATTCTGATTGCTAAACACACCATTTTAATGCAGTTTGGGAGGGACAGAAGAAGCAGCGCCTATGTGTGGCTCATGTGACATGTAGGCCTACATGATCTACCTGCTATCACTTCACTATTTGACACTACCCTACATGGAGACATATCTCATGTTATAAATCAAGAAATCATTTCAGAAATTATGTTTTGTGCATATGGGTTAGCAGGCTACAGACAACAGACAGCAGCCTAATTTCGAGGTATCACTAATACCTATTAAATAAATGTGAAGGACACAGAATAGTGCAGAACTGTAAGCTCAAATTCAAAAACGTTTGAAGTCTACCCAAACATATGCAAAGGGAATATAAATAAATTGTGTTAGCCTACATATACTGTAGCCAGCTTAATTAATGTCAATTTAAAGATTATGATTAGCAGTTTCTATGGTTTTTCCATGGATAGTTAGAGGAAGCCACGTTGTTTAAACTATTGTTGCTTCTAGCCCACGTTACCTCCAGTTTCACTTGCTGCAGGGACGCACACATTGCATGAGCGCTCATAAGCGTTCTATTGAGTTCTACATGCTGGAAATCTTAGCTCTCAGATGTATAACTCAAATGTGTCTTGACGCCGCCGTTTGTAAGATCGAAATAAGATGTTCTAAATGGAACGCGATCATATTTTAGACATTAAGATCTCCAGTAGATGTAGCACGACACACACTGACAGTGAAATGCCGCCGAAGTTTGTAAGATCAGGTCAAATAAGACGTTCTAAACGGAACGCGATGTAATTAAGCTGTTCAGATCTTTTCCAAGCGTCTTGGAGACGTATGTGTGCTGACTGGGCTATTTCTATATAGTTGATGACACCAAATTAATAAGTATTTCTGATTGAACTTTTAGCCTAGTTTATTTTTTTCTCAGTCCGCGGTCCCATACAATTCAATCTTGCTGCAAATGATCAGACGTGTGAAGCACCGGGAATAACTTAATTTCGCGGCTACGTGGACCAGTAGGTTAATTGTTGAGGAGGCCCATAGTTTGAGAAAAGCTGCAGATAATAGACAGAGAAAGCATAATGCTCTGAGAACAGTAGCCAAGGGCCTTTCTGCAGAAACAACAGTGCCTTGGTGCGCGCACCCCTGCATTCACTTATTGACTCCCTGCATTTCTGCATTGTGACAAAAACTGTCAGTCAGACAGTGAATTTTGGTTTACTAAATTAGCATAATGCGGTAACAATTATCATTTCAATTCTACCTGAAATCTGCTCACTGCAGACGTTATAATGCAGACCCAAGCAGCAGCACAGCCTTGAAAGACGCACACTTTGAATTTGATCAGAGCGGCTCTGGTTCTTCACTGGCTAACTTGATGTGATTGGCTGGATGACCGTTCAATCAAATCAACAGACCTTTTTGTGTATGCGTTATGGTATATACGGTTCCAACTCTTTACGGGAGCGTTTATTTACATATTTTACTTTCATTTTAATCTGACAAAAAGTGTGGGGGATAGAATTGTGTTCCAGCAAAAGTGTGTACGTTATAACACCCACATTCCCCACGCTTGCTACGCGCCTGCATGAATGCCACAAGAGCTTCTCAAAGTAACCTGCAAGTTCACTGATGTGTTGGCCTATAACATTAGCCTATGTTATGGGTGTGTTATAACGTCTTGGCTTCCCATTTTAAATCCTCAACTTTTTTCCAGTCAAAGGCGATTGATTCAGAAACATTTTCTAGGATTCTTCAATGTATCAGGAGGCAAATGCCAAATGGAATCTTAGTTTTGTAGAGAAGGATGGCAGTGACAGAAACAAACTGGTTGGTCAAAGATATGCCACAACAGCAGTCAGTCATGGTATCATTTCTTAATGTGAATTTCTTCAGTGAACACTGCATACGAGTTGTTTGTTGTTATGCACAATGGTTCAATCTAACGTCTAGGAGCGGGTATCCCAGAAGCAAGAATGTGTCT
Source organism: Alosa sapidissima (assembly GCF_018492685.1). NCBI lineage: Eukaryota > Metazoa > Chordata > Actinopteri > Clupeiformes > Clupeidae > Alosa > Alosa sapidissima. The sequence continues at coordinate 30,996,735 of NC_055965.1, forward strand.
CATATTAGGCTACTGAATTTGGCATTGAGCCTGTAGTATGCCTTATGGGGTATAATCAGTAGCGTAGCATATTTAAGGAAGGTTGCTTCAAGATGTTGTGGACTATAGAGCCATCAACAACTGGGCAAAAACTGCTTAATACAATCTAACAAAGTGTTGTTAATCTTATATCAAGATCAGAAACTGTAGTTGGTATTGTTTTCAGTATAAAGAGTTTCAGTATAACACTAAAAGCAATACCAAATAGACCAAAAATAGTTTTGATCTTTAACTCTATTTGTAGCAGTGTATGTAAGCTGGCTGGATATGGCATTCAGAGTCTGCCTTCAGGGGGCGTAAGTGGTAGCTGTGTGGTAGTAGGCTCTTGTGTAGGTTCCACTGAAGTATCTATCTATCTATCTATCTATCTATCTATCTATCTATCTATCAATTCAACACTGTAAACCCGAATAATAGTAAAATTAAGGGCAATCGATTGGCAATAGTTGATTAACTTAAAAGTCAAAATTTTCCAGAACTTAAAAGGTTGGATGACTTGCTATTTGTACTTTTTGATAACAGTTAAATTAAAGTGCTCATTTAGCTCAACTCATATTTTCAGCTATTGACTTAATGTTTCGAGTTTTCAAAAGGTTCAGTTGGAAACTTTTCATGGGAATAAACAGGAATATATGGAAAATAATATAACAATTGTGACAACACATCTTTTTTTAAAAGTTCAAAAGCAAAAAAAAAAGCACAAATCATTGTATCAAACAAAATAGTCATCCACGCAAAGTGTGCCTCTGTCTGTCTGTCTGTCAGACCACGTGTGTCCTATTTTTTTCTTTTTTCTTTATTTATTTTTTGCCTCACGGGGCAGTTGGCCAGTTGGCTCTGTGACTTCTGGCTTTTGTTGTAAAGTTGCAACGATTGATATCAGTTTCTTGGAAAGCTGCAACATGAACGACACACAATTAAAAAACAGACCATGAAATACGAAAATCAAATCACAAAGAAACCATTTCAGATAGGCGAGACAGGGAGGCCAGCTTGTATTCATAACATCTGGGCCACCGTACTGGAGAGAAGCCTGATAAATGTGCCCAGTGTGGAAAAGCTTTTTCACTAAACTTGATCTTTAACTCTATTTGTATTTATAAGCTTTTTTTTTATTTACTATGCAGAGCTAACTAACTTTACTACTCACTGTGCATGTGCAGAGTAAGCTACCCTAACACCAAGGTAATGTTTGGTATACCCCCCATGATTTATCCTTTTTTGGCCGTTCAATCATGTTGTAGATTTTTATTCACATTCCGGTAATTTCTAGGTTGTTACCTTTACTATCCAGTAGGTGGCAGTCCAGGATAAGAAAACTAGACAAAAAAGCAGCATAGCCTAATTGAAAATGACACTCGATGGATAAACGTTACCTAACCCTAAAATACCTAATGTGGAGCGTGTAACAAAGAGGATCCACATCACCTCCGGTCATTACAGAGACATCCCTAGCTTAGTGCGAGAAATTAACTCTACCTTTGAGAAGCAGACGTTGACTATTAGACTCGTCTACTGTCCGATAAAAAATAAAATTCATTTCAGAGGCAATGACGACCTATTCCTGGAACTCTCCACCACCTTGAGGCATATTCTCGGGTTGCAAGACTTGGGACTTATCAGCACCGGCGGGGTCGACGCGCCCTATCCCGCGGATATAAGAGGCGGAATGTACAACTTGTATGTGTACAGCGACGTTGTACATAGCCATAGAGTCGGTGACACTTTTGCCCCTCTCCTCAGAACAGTAGAAATGAAAGGTCAGCCGCATGATATCGTCAACATTCAATACGATCATCCGCACTTCATGCCCGTCAGCCAGTCACATATAGAGAACATCAGAATTGAGTTGAAAAACGATCAGAATAAATTCATCAACTTTACTTATGGTAAGGTCATAGTTAAATTACACTTCAGACCGGCCAAGACATCTCTACGCCTGCCGACGCTTTGAAGCAGAACATCATCCAGCTCCGATCGCGGCCCTTAACCTCCCCTTTACAATATGGATTATGATCCGAAACGACTGATTCCTTATTACGTGTCACAAGCAGGAGGTGATCTGCCCGGCTTCTCAGGGTCTAGTGTACAGTATGGCTACGGTTTTGGGTCCACCTTAGCTAGAATGTTTCGTTTTTTTGTGCCTTTGGCTAAAAAGGGGTTCGCTATGGCGCGCCCTCATTTAAAACAGGCGGCTACGAGCATTGCCTCAGATCTGACATCTGCGGCCATAAAACGTATGACAGCAGGACCGCAACCTGAGACTCAAGAGGGGCGTGGACTGCTGGCCCTCGCACGCTCTAGACGACCCCCTGGTCAACGTATCCGTACCATCGTTAAAAAAAAACGTCAGACGTCAAAAAGCCGCAGACCCAGACGCCGAGGTACACGTCCACCCACTGCTCGTAAAACTCGAGGGAGGAAAAAATCCAGAGGAGATATCTTCTAAAAGATGGCTTTCAGCGTGGGTCATGAATGCACCAGGTCTGATCTCGATCTATTTGCTCCCCCGCTGACACAGTTGTCTGTGGAAGCCACGAGTTGTGTAGAAATAGCCCCTCTCTCCGCCCTCACTCATAATGGGCCCCTGGAGTTTTTTTTGCCGGGTGACGGTTCAAAGTACATTGACCTTAATAACACGCTTATTTACCTACGTATGAAAATTACAGAACAGGATGATACACCGATAGATAATACGGACCATGTGGGTTTAATCAACTACCCCCTCAACACCATATTTTCGCAATGCGACGTGACTTTGGGAGATCGATTAATTAGCCATACAAGTGCAACCCACCCCTATCGCTGTATTATCGATTGCTTGCTTAATTATGCACCGGCCTCTTTGCAAGGACAGTTTACAGCAGGTATGTTTTACAAAGATACAGCCGGCGAAATGGATGCCACTCGCTCCCCTGCAGGACCTAATTTGGGACTCAATGCGCGTGCGCAAATCAGTCGCGACAGTCGGGAGTTTGAGCTGATGGGACCCTTGCATTGTGACATGTTCTTTAGCGACAGACTTTTGTTGAATGCGGTGGATTTGATAATCAAATTGACTAGGGCCAAAGATGAGTTTTGTCTTATGGCCCCAGCCCAGTCTACCTACAAACTGCACATCCTGGCAGCCAGCATTTTTGTCAAGAAAGTCACTGTTTCCCCGGCCGTACGTCTGGGTCACGAAGCGGCGTTGTTAAAGGCGAATGCTCTGTACTCCTTTACACGCACTGTGGTGAAAAGTTACTCACTAAAGTCAAAGTCAAAGTCAGCTTTATTGTCAATTTCTTCACATGTTCCAGACATACAAGAGATCGAAATTACGTTTCTCACTATCCCACGGTGAAGACAAGACATATTTTACCAATTTAGGTCCACAGACAAACATAACATTCAAGTAAACAAAAAAGTAAGTAAATAAGTAAATAAGAGGGCACATATAATAATGAAAAAATAAGAGCAGCAAAATTTGGTTGAAATTGTGCATAGACAGTCAATAAAATACTAGTGCAAAGTCAGGCCAATAAAAGGCTTGGGTAGTTCTGTTTGACCTAAGTAAGAAAGAAAGTGGCATAGTGGTGCAAGTTATGTAAGAGCGGCAGAAGTGTTGTGTTTTCAGGACAACAAGTGTGCAAGTGGAGTAGTGCAGGCGGCCATTTTGGGTCCAATGTCCAGGATGTTATGTAGCTGAGGGTGGAGGGGGGAGAGGAGGGAGGGGAGTCGTGTTTGCAATCAAGAGAACCTATTTTTAGGTACATTGCCCCGGCGTTTAGTCTTATGTCTAACCGATAATCGAGGATTCACGGGGAGTTACGCGCATAATGCATTTCATTTTATACATGCGAATTGCGAATACCTGGCTTTAAGCTTGGATGGACGTCAGATACCTGCAAAGCCCTTCCAACCCAACTTTGACCAGAACATTTGCACTCGCGAATTCTATAATCTCATTCTGTCTACGGGTCGCCATCTGAAAGACCACAGCCTCTGCATTGATCGTGGAGAATTTTCGCAAGGATATGCGTTATTTGCGTTTAATTTAGATTCAGACGACGACAATAATGGTGCAGTTCTTTCACCGGCCGCAAAGGGGAGCATAAGACTAGAAATGAGATTCCGACAACCCCTTGCAGATACTCTGACCCTGATTGCTTACGCTTGTTTTGATTCAGTGTTGGAAATTAACGCCAGAAGGCAAGTGCTGGTGGACTTTTATTAGATTAAAAAGTATATGAACATGAACACCCTTGAAATAGAAGCTTTATTGAGACCTCTCTTAGGATCTCATTTTCTCGGTGTCTTCGCCTGTGACATGTTACCTGACCAGCATCGACGCTCAGGACCCCGCTGTTTGGTGGTAAATACCCACCCGAGCTCTCAAGGGGGCGAACACTGGCTGGCTCTGATCATCGAGTCCCGGGAGAAGGCTGAATTTTATGATAGCTTCGGATATCCCCCCACTATGTTCACTATCCCGAGACCATTACCCCCTTTTTATTGAAACATGCTCGAGAAATCCACTACAACACGCGTCAAGTTCAAGACATAGGGTCCCGAGCATGTGGTCAACATTGTGTATTTTACTTATCTCAAAGAATGAGAGGCGTGCCTATGGCCGATGTGCTGGACATGTATTCTGCAGACCCGCTTAAAAATGACATTATGGTTCACAAATTTGTCAACAGCTATCAACGGTGTCTAAGGACAGCGGGGCTAAACCAGCAGGACAAAATGCCTGCTCTCTCCTTAGGTTTAAAGAATGTCATAATTGTTAATGCATGATGTTATAAAAATAGACTAGAATGAAATAGAACAATAAAAGTTTTTATTGAACTCTGATGTGTTTTTATTATTTCATTTACCAGAAACATGCCGATACATAAATACAGATAGTACATCGCCAGCAATACTTTCACATTCCTAGCCAACTCCGCCTAGAAGAGGCTGTTGTCGGGGACGGGGCTAGGCTTGTGTTTGACAATGAACCACCTGTGTCAAAACCTCTCTCCTAGGGAGGTGTCACCTCGAATAGGTTGAATGTCTGAGATCCTGTCTTTGAACACCTTCTGGGTGCCGTACTAGGAGTGGATGTCTGGGGCGGGGGGTGATGATTGAGCAAAGAGGGCGAGGGTGTGGGAAGATGTGTTTTTTTCTGTCGTAGTGCCATGACCGTCTGCCTAGCCTCTCTGTTCACGAGATCACTCAGGGGGATGTGACGCTGAGCTACATTTTTTAGAAATATTTGCCAACCTGGGGGTCTTTGCCCCGCCATGCTTTTGTTGGAGACTGTCAAGTGTCTAATGAGATCTACCACGTGTGAGCCCGCCACCGCGCGGCCATGGTCTATAAATTCCCCTGTAGGGGTCCATGCCGGTCCTCCAACCCCCCCACTGTCCTGTAGTTTAGCCAAAATGGATCTGGCTTTTGTATTTAAACGCTGGGGCAGGTGAGCCAACACGTCGGCTATAATTTTGTCTTGAGGCTCAACCGTTGTTACCTCTTCAGCCGATTCGCTAGGTGCGCCGTCAGACAGGGTAAGCTTAATTTCCTGTTGACCCTGAAATCCTTGTTTTTGAATATTCATATACCTATGAAGCAATTGGTTGTACAGTTTAAGTTTATCATGGAGGTCCAGGTCCGTGCGACTTAAAATCTCGCGCATGCGCTCGTCCAGATCCCCCATAACAGACTGTCTGAGTATTTCACCCTCAGGCCTGTGAGTCGGCGGCTGTAACCTTTTCATGTCAGCGTCTGAAACTAGAAACATTTTCTGTCCATCTCTCATCTCCGTCTCTCTCTCTCTATTTCCTCGAGGGGAATAGCAAGCTCGTCAGGAAAGGTAGAGCAACGCTCAGTAAAGGCACTAGAAAACCGCCTGTTTGCAAGACCAATTTCTTTTTTTTTTTCAGCCCAACGTGTTTGTCCGATAACACCTTAATGAACTTTTTATTTTGTTTTAGTTTCTTAAACAGAGAGGTGTTGAGCGGGATGTTGCCTTTGAGCGTATTAAGTGCTATTTCACATAAGGCACGTAAGGCATCCGATGAACAGTGTGCCAGCAGCTCTTTACGCTCCCGAGGCTTGGCGGTGATTAAGGCGTGTAAAAAAGACACGTTTCTTTTAATCCGTGAAGACATGACCGCTTACTCGGAGGGCACGTGAAGACATGACCGCTTACTCGGAGGGCACGTGAAGACATGACCGCTTACTCGGAGGGCACGTGAAGACATGACCGCTTACTCGGAGGGCACGTGAAGACATGACCGCTTACTCGGAGGGCACGTGAAGACATGACCGCTTACTCGGAGGGCACGTGAAGACATGACCGCTTACTCGGAGGGCACGTGAAGACATGACCGCTTACTCGGAGGGCACGTGAAGACATGACCGCTTACTCGGAGGGCACGTGAAGACATGACCGCTTACTCGGAGGGCACGTGAAGACATGACCGCTTACTCGGAGGGCACGTGAAGACATGACCGCTTACTCGGAGGGCACGTGAAGACATGACCGCTTACTCGGAGGGCACGTGAAGACATGACCGCTTACTCGGAGGGCACGTGAAGACATGACCGCTTACTCGGAGGGCACGTAAACCACTGGTGTCTCCCCCGGGGTAATACCTGAACGCAGGCGTAGTTTATCTGGACAAGTTTGAGTCAAATCAACCAATAAATAGCCGTAGGGTTTTCCCGTGGCGTCTTCATAGGCCTGTAAAAAGAAAGACTTTTTGCGAGGAAACATCTGGCTGGCTAGAACGCTTATCTGCAGTTTGTCACGGGGGTTTTTGAACAGGAACATGTACTGGGTGTTCAGACTGAGAGTCCTGGAATGTTTACCCTGATGAAAGACATTTTGAACCAGATAAAACACGGATATTAACCGATGATGAGCGTACTCCGTAAATAATTTGAAAACCTCGGGATGGTCCCCCGCAGTCATTAGAACATCGTCTAAAATCAACAAGTGATGTCTGCCTGGTGGAAATAATTTGTCATCATTCAGAGAGTCCGGGATGTTTTTCACAAATGTAATGTTTATTTTTTGCTTCAACACGTGATACAGGGGTTGAAAAGAAGAATATATCCATACAATGTTGTCAGGTTTCTGAGACAATACCTGTTCACAGTTTTCCAAAACAGTTTTCATGAGAAGTTTTCCCACTCTGACTAGGTCCTACAACCAGCGCTGAAAACGGTAACTTGAGGCGTAAATCATAATTCACTTCAATATCTGCTCCCCAAGACACCTTAGATAATTCCTGCAGGTCTCCTGAATATCCTCAGAAAACAGTTAATATCCAAAGGGTAGGGTGGAGTAATCAGGCATCAGACGTCTTTTATCATACACTACTGAAAATCTTTTTTCGAGTATTTGGGTATGCAGCGTGAAACTCCTTTTATTGCAAGTGATGCGCCGTTGTAGCGTGTGTATGGCGCGGAGTCTCTGAGGATCGCACACATATGCCTCCACCATCTCGCAGACAGAGTCAAAATTAATTCTCTGACAATTTTCGTAATTTTTTGCGATGCCCATAACTTTAAGCACCACCCTGCCCGAATTAGTTCTGAAGGCATAAGATTTCGGTCCTGAACTTACCCATTCCCTGATGAATTCACCCGCCTGTAATTCATTAGTCAACCCCCCCAGGTAAGGCGACAACTCTAGACCCGAATCGGATTGGCTGCTGCGATATACAACGGAGTCCGTATCATGATAAATTACACGCTCTTGAAGCTTATGCAAATATTTGTAGAGTTCTAAGCGACCGTAGGCGGTGGTAAAACTGCCTATGATGACATTAGCTTTAGCGGGAGGGGTGACATATTTAGAGGAATGACGCCACTGTACCAGAGCCACATTCTCATTTAAGAAACTGAACTCGGTCACCTCAAACTGATCTGAAAAAAGATACTGGAAAAGATCTTCGGCTTTGCTAGCAAAACTGGTCTGCACTAAATCAGGTCTTAAACTCAACCTCCCCCATGCAGAATTGCAGAGCTGCTTGGCCAGCGAGCGCTTAGCTGCGTTGTATTGAATTTTCTCGGGGCTTAAAGACACCCCCTGGTGTCGTTTGTAGTCGGCCACATACTGCTGTTGCAGTGCGGGCGAAGTAGCCCAGTCTGGGTAGCCCGAGGCTTCCTGCTTACTTTTCACAAAAGAAAGAATGTATTCTTTGAACAGCTCAGAGCTTCTCTCTGGAAAATGCCACACCTCAAATATTTTGACCACTCTGTAGCCCATATCTAGGGCTTTAGTCAATTCAGCAGTCACCCAGATACCCGTGAGGGACCTATCTGCCTCCGAGTGTCGGCAAGAACGGTCTTGTACATTCAACTCGGCGCAAGTGCGGCATAGCGTGAACATGAGCTTACCGGTACTTGTTTTATAGGGTAGAACAGGAAAGAAAAGCCCTCGGGGCGGATACACCGTAGCTTGAATTAAGCCAAAGTATTGGCGAGGGTCCTCAAAATTTTCCCGAATAATCACAGGGTGGCCTATAGGATAATCAAAGTAGGCGTTAACGTAGGGATACAATGATGTGACATCAACATATTCCACGCGCTCGCCAGGCCGGGCAGTGTAGCGTAGACCTATAGCCGAGGTACGACCGCCATAAAGAGAACTGCGAGGGGAGAATGGTGGCGGTAATTCTAGCCTACTTAGAAAATCGGCCACGTCCGCCTGCTTACACATCTCTCGCCAGGAGTGTTCCCAAATAAATTCAACGCGCCAACCGTGGATAGATCTCAAAGCTTCAAGTTTTACCAACGTACGTAGGTACATAGTACCGAATGGGATTTTGGTGAGGGGGCATATGTCTTGAGCTCTGAAACACTCGGGGCAGGCGTGATAAAAGCAACCCAGGAATTCGTAACAGACCCTCTCCCCATTCTGCACTGAAAACCCATCCACAAAATATTGACCTATTTTAACCTCTCCACCATTTAAGGCGTGTCGAATGACCACCCTCTGGGATTCACACAGATAAAGAAGCCATTGTATGGAACTGTGCGAGAAGCTCTTGCTTTGACTGCTGTAATTGTCTGCCGGGGGTATGGCGAGAGTATTAGCAGGTAGGAAATTTGTGCGCAAGATTTTTAGACAGAGGGAAGACAAGGTGACGCATGAGAAGGGGTCTACCCCCGTTTCAGCTAGAGTTTCCTCCCTAAAGCGCATCATTCCTGCTTTCAGTATAGAAACGTCATTATCACAGTAAAATCTCAATTCCTTATGGAAATCAAACGTCTGATGTTTCACGCCTTCATACCATTCAAAGAATTTAAGCCTCTCTGATTCCGACATCTGGTCTACACCGTAAGCACTCGGCTCGGGGTACGGTCCTACATATTCCATCTTACTCAAAGATGAAAAATAATGCGGAAAATAACCTTTCACAGAATCACTCAACCCCATTGCTTTCGGTATGTCACTTAATTTCATAGTGAGGAAAGAGAGGCTATCGATGTAGGTCTGTCTATTGGACGCGTCATGCATTCGGATCACTTTTGCCCCGTTCAAAATTACGTCGGGAGTCACGCCTTGGGACACCATATGATTCAATATCAGATAGTGATCGAAACCTCGGGCGTTATGCGCCAGAAAGGTGTAGTTTCTGAATCGGGGGCGGCGAAAATGCTTGAAAAACTTGGCCACACAGTCTCTGCCTGAAGCCCTAAACCATACGTTACCGCTGGTCAGAGCACTGACATAAATGGGTATGTGTAGACCCCCCTGGTCCTGACATGTTTCAAAATCGTAGAAAATCAGTTTACACGGAGCTCGGACAGAGGGGGGTATAGGCTGTATGAAGCATTGGTGCGCGCGGAGTTCAGCCTCAGTCATAGGCCGGTCAGAACCATCATCATCATCGCTTACGGTCAACTTTTCAGCGCAAGTTTGACAAACCCTAGTCACGCACTTATGCGCCGCTCCAGCTGTGCTGTACACATAACCACAATCGCCACAATCTGCACATTTCTTGTGGAGGGCACAATTGGATAGGAAGGGCGCTCGACTAGTTTGAGGTTCCTGGTGGCGTATGAAACAGGCGTCAGAACGACAACACCTGTTACATAGTCGGCAGTACCGAGGCGCCACCCACTGACAAGAGGTATCACAGCAGGTAGAGCATGTCATAGCGCAAGCGTGAGCCCCGGGTCTTTGGTAGCCTTTGAGACGGTACGCACAGAAGTGGACACAACCTAAAAAGCCCGTGACGGACTTAACCCCGTAGTAGTGGTCCTTAAATAGAAAAAAATAGTGCGTAGTCCTAGGGACATGCGGGGGCTGATGGGTGCGAAAATGCTCTAGGTCGTTAGTGCCCTCCGTTCTAAAGAAAACAACAATGTTACATTGCAAGTGACGCTCAAACAAGACAATGTCGGCGAAAGTAACGCCCTGGTCACTGGTCAATCCTACTGCCGCGTGAAGCTCACCCCCCTTCACAAAAGCTTCTCTGTCACTTATGTCAGGATACATCAAATGCGCTAGACACACGCTGGAACACATGTTATTTGTTTCGTTGCGCACTATAAAAAGATGACGGGCCTTTTTATCTATGATGTCTTCTAAAAACACATCGCCCAGTTTCCGCTTCTTACCCCCATTTGGAGGGGAAACGATAGTGGCCACCAGGACAAATGAGTTTGACCTCACTAGTAACTCTGCATTAGACTGGACCAGTCTATCTAACATGTCATACATCTTGCATTTCACCTCTCAAAAGTACTGCAGGGGCGGGTGACGAATCATCAATCTCAAGTCTAACTTGTATTACGTCGCCGTGATTGGTTAAAGGTAATAATCTCTCGACTAAACTATCTAAACCAGAAATCACCCGTATGTAAAATTGGGCAAAGTCGGGTACATCCTGTTGAGGTAACGGCACGATATAACGTTGTTCCCTAGCGTTAAATTTAGTCAGGTGCCGATCAGATGATAAAACCAATTCAGCACTCTCTACGTTACTGCCTGAGGGGTCAGTCCCCCCGGCCCCTGTCTGGTCTGAAGAGCCCCTATGCATAGAACTGGTTCCTTCCAAAGGGTCTGTTTGAACATAATGTAGGTTGGGAGATTCTTGTAGGTGCTCTAAGATAACGCTGTCTGAGGGCGACCAACACTCTCGATAAAAATCATCTGATGCCTGGAGTAATAAGCTATCGGATGGTGACCATGCCTCTTGACTATGTAATAAGCTATCGGATGGTGACCATGCCTCTTGACTATTCACCTCTACCTCTTGCTGGTCACGGGGTAAATTTACACTTGGTGGAGGCGGTCCCGAAGGGTTTAAAGTTTGTATTTCATCTATGACACGTCTATAATTTTCAGGTATATTAGCTAAGTCAATGTCCTGCTCCATTTTCAACGCTGGTTGTAGACCCAATATACACACGTGCACTAAGTACAAATAAATCCCGAAAACAAATCAAACCAAACAAACAAACAATCCACTGATCATACATTTTTTCAAATCAGATCAAATCTCCGCACAGCGGCAGAACCCCGCGGCCCCTCCATATAGTCACCAATACAATCTCGGGAAACTTGCATAATAGCACGTATTTGATTTTCAACAAAGTAATCAAAGTACAGATGTAAATGATTTAATGCACAACACAATTCGAAATACACGTGGGGGTCTCTCACACTTAAACGAATAGTGTTCCAAACACCATAGGTCAGTCGCCGGAGCTCAGCTCTTCTGAATGATAACGCGTACAATACCGCCTCGTTCATTAATGACAGCGTCTCTTGTATGGCACCCCACGCGGCTCGGGGGGAGGCGGGGCTGTTTGGCGGGGCTCCGAAGACTTCGGCTCTGGGGATTCCACGTTCGGTTCTGGGAGATCCGCGTTCGGCTCGGGGGACTTCACGGTCTCCAGGTTCTAAAGAGCAACCACAGAAAAAAAGATACAAAATGACTCATCATCATGTTTTCTTATCGTAAACACATACAAAATGACAATTTATCTCCCCGCAGGCACACACACACACGCACACACACACACACACCCTACCTTCCCCCTCTCCGGCAGACCAGCAGACATACACCCTCCCCCTTCTCCCTCTCTCCAGCAGGCAAACAGAGACACACCACCTACTACACTCTTTCAAGCATCCGCACGTGTCCCGACCCTACGTCATACGACATCATATTCTAAGGGCAAAAAAGCACGTATTTACAGCACCGCAGTAGTGTAAGGAGGTAATAGCACTTGCTTTGCCAATTACCTGGCGGCGATTGGTCTAGCACAGCCCGGGTTCGATCCCCGGCTGCGGTAACCTTTTTTTTTTTTTTTACTTTAAAACATTTTTAAACTTTTAGATTGGAAAAACTTGAAAAATGTTTATAACATTTTTTAACTTGTAATCTTTATAAACGCCCGCGCCTCTGCCTCACAAGCACTCTCTCCCATACTGTTTTGTAGGGTACATACTGTAGCGCTGGACATTTCTGCAGCAGTCTATCGCGTTGTCACAGTCACCAAAGTGGTTAACTAGCTAGCACTTAGTGGCTAATATTCACGGGAGAAAAAGACCACCATCCTCTCTTTGGTCTAGGAACTCATACACTCAGACCGTTTATTCTGCGCATGCTCACAATAACATCCCAGTGCACGCAGGCATGCACATCACTGCGTAGGCTACTTTAACATGGCTTTGCCACTTATATTATCAAATATGCTTAACACTCCCACTCAAAGACATGTTTATAGCATTCTACAGTGGTAAACAAAAACCAACAATACATCATAACTCCAAAATAAAACATTTTGCATACTTACAGTACTCTAAAAACCTTCAAAAACATTTACATCTGCCAGTTCACATTATTCTCCAAACAAATATCCCTTGAAGTTCTCAAATTTAGCCTTTGTCACAGGCTTGGTAAGGACATCAGCTACCATGTCTGCAGTAGGGCAGTATTCTATAGATATTTTCCCCTCTGTGTGTGCAGACCGTACAAAGTGATATTTTATATCTACGTGTTTACTCCTCTGTCTGCATACTGGGTTCTTAGACAAAGCTATCGCCCCCTGGTTGTCCTCATATATTTTAACTGGTACATGCTTGTTACTACTATCTATTCCTTTAAGTAGTTGTACAAGGTACATACTCTCTTGAGTAGTGGCTGCTAGTGCCATATACTCAGCTTCACAGGTGGATAATGCCACCGTTGGCTGTTTCCTACTCTTCCACGATATAACTGAAACAGTATCCAGTTGTGCTCCTCCTATCATTTTTATCGGCTGCCCAATCAGCATCACTGTATCCCTCAAGCTGTAGGCCTTTCTCACATTTCCGGTAGTGTAGCTCTTGATCTATAGTACCCTTTAAGTACCTCAGTAGGTGTTTTGCTGTAGCCCAATGCTGTTGCTTTGGTTCTGCTAGGTGTTGTGATAATTTACTAACAACCCAGCTCAGGTCAGGTCGAGTACATGTCATAATGTATATCAAGCTACCTACTATCTCTCTATATCCTGTTGAGTCAATAACTTCACCCTCATTGTCAAAGTTTAACTTTTGCTCACATGGGGTGGATCTCGGTTTGCATTCAGACATTCCAAATTTCGCCAACATCTTCTCTATGTGTCTCTTTTGAGTCATTTTGATCTCTCCCTCACTCTGTCTAAAGTCAATACCCAGGAAGTGTTTAATTGGACCCATATCTTTCATCTTAAACCTTCTCTTCAACATTTCTTTTACATCACTGAGTAAGGTGTTGTTACTCGTCGCTATGATTAAGTCATCTACCCATACTAACAAAATCACTTTCTCATTCTCAGATTCTCTGCTGTAGACACAATGATCAGCATCATTTTGTACAAAACCATTCTCTGTAAGGTGATCATGCAGTAACATGTTCCAGTTACGCCCGGACTGTTTTAAACCATACAATGACTTATTGAGTTTACACACTAAGTGTTCTCCTGCTTTAGACTTGATCTCAAAACCTTCCGGTTGCTCCATATATACCTCACAGTCCATTGGAGCATGGAGGTAAGCCGTTTTTACATCCATTTGATGTAGGGTAAGATCCTCCTGTACAGCCACCTGCATCAATGCTCGGACAGAGGTCATGTTGGCTGTTGGTGAAAAGGTCTCTTTATAGTCAATTCCTTCCACTTGACCATACCCCTTTGCAACATATCTGGCTTTACAAGTCTCAGATCCATCTGGGCTTTCTTTCACTGCATATACCCAGCGACCTCCCACTGCTTGTTTGCCTCTTGGCAGTGGTGTCAGAGTGAAAGTCTCATTCTCTGTCAAAGAGTTCATCTCCTCTTTCATCGCTTCAGTCCACATTTTTGACTTCTTAGAGTCCATAGCCTCTTTAAATGTCTTGGGTACACCATAAGCCACTCTGTAGAAATAATCTATATTTTCACTTTCATCATTATTACACTCAGCTTTACACTGGTACTCCTTAAAGTATTCTGGAGCCTTTCTCTGTCTTGTAGGATACCTTCTTTCTCCCTGTTCACTCTCAGTACTATCTGTCTGGGTCGGGTATTCCTCAACAGTCCCCTCAACATTGGACTCTTTACTTTCCTTAGGCTGTCCCTGACTCTGGTTGACTATCTTTGGTGGTGTATCTCCATAACTCTCAATGTCGTCCCCTATGTCACAATCTGTCTGAGTCTGGCTATCTGCGCTACCTTTGGTGATGAATTTTACCAGCCTATGTTTTAGGACTTTTCCTGTCTCAGGATAATACACATTATATGCTGGACTATATTTATCATAGCCTACGAAGATCCCCTTTTCACATCTAGAATCCAGCTTCTTCTTATCCTGCTTATATACATAGCATTCAGAGCCAAATATCTTCATGTTGGATAGGTTAGGTGTTTTTCCTGTGAAAACACGGTAAGGTGTCAGCTCTAGCCGCTTACTGTAACACCTGTTCCGGATTTGAGCTGCTGTCTGTACAGCATATGTCCATAATTGCTTTGGGAGGTTGCTCTCCAATAGCATGCATCGTGACATCTCAAATAAGGTTCTCCAACCTCTTTCGGCAGTTCCGTTCTGATGAGGTGAGTAGGGTGCACTAGTCTCGTGCCTTATCCCGTTACTCCTAAGTAGAGACTGGAACTCCTGCCCGGTAAATTCTGTACCGTTATCAGACCTTATGCACTTTATCTTTCCATATGGAGCTACGTCTGCAATGAATTTTTCTGTAGCTTTTGTCGTGTCACTCTTTGCTTTGATAAAGTATGGAAAAATCATCCCACTGTAATCATCAGTAAATGCTATTGCATACCTGTATCCATCTTTATCTGCTGGTTCTATAGGGCCGCATAGATCTGTGTGTACTAGCTCTAGTACGGTTGTTGCTTTAGTGTCTGCCTGTCTATTTCTGCTTTGTGTAAACTTTCCCTGTGTGCATATTTCACAGTTTTGATTGGACTTGTCATGTTTCCCTTTTATAGTCATCCCTTTAACCACCTTTTCTAATCTTGCAACATCATCAAAATTACAATGACCAAGTATCCTATGCCACGTTTGAATGTCATGACAACCACACACTTCATCAACATTTTCATCTTCTACAGTGCTAAGGTAATACAGCCTACCATACACATCCATTTTGAACTTGGTACCGTCCTTGTTGACCAGCCAGTTATCACCGTCCTTGAAGTGCATCTCGGCTCCGTTTGCTGTAGCTGATTTGACTGAAAAGATGTTTTGTGGAAACGATGGGATGTACAGTGCTTGCTTGAGCCTTGTTTTCACTTGTCGTCCCTCGCTGTCCAGCAAGTAGATTTCGGCATCTCCTCTCATCTTCGCCATCCCGCTCACCTTGGTTCCGTCGGCAAGCTCGATCATGTGATCCTCAGGCCTGAAGCTCTTGTCGACTGTTTTGAACTTTGTAGCGTCGTTGATCATGTGTGATGTGGCGCCACAGTCGACCATGAGGCCTTTCTTGTTTCCTCTTTGAGTAGGACAGTCACTCATCTTGAAGAAACAGAAGGATGTAGGCTCTGCCTCTGTCTCTCCATAGGCTTTCTTCACATGGTCACGGCCTCGTCCTCGACCACGTCCCCTTCCTCGCTGTGGTGTGTCCCACTTTCGATCATCTCTTCTTGCCTGGGATTCATCAGGGCACGTCCTGGCCATGTGCCCCTTTTTACCACACGTGTAACACTCGATATCAGCCAAATCCATTTTCTTTCCTCTCCCTCTTCCACGTGACCTCGTTGCTCCGCTAGTCTTCATCACATTGTCTTCCTCTACACTTACGTCACTCTTCCCATATTTTTCAGTACTCTCATAACTTCGCAGTTTCGTTTTAAACTCGCTGAACGTCACAATGTCATTTGTCTGGGTGATGTGCACGACGAACGGCTTGTATGAATCAGGTAGCCCCTTTACTACCATGGCTATCTGAAGCCCATCACTAATATGCTCGTCTGCTCTTCTCAATGACGTGAATACAGTCTCTACTCGAATAATATAGTCAGTGACCGTTTCATTGCTAGCCTTTTGGAGTGAGGAAAGTTCACAATACAAACTCACAACGCGGGGTTTGTCCAGTGACCGTTTCATTGCTAGCCTTTTGGAGTGAGGAAAGTTCACAATACAAACGCACAACGCGGGGTTTGTCCAGTGACCGTTTCATTGCTAGCCTTTTGGAGTGAGGAAAGTTCACAATACAAACGCACAACGCGGGGTTTGTCCAGTGACCGTTTCATTGCTAGCCTTTTGGAGTGAGGAAAGTTCACACTACAAACGCACAACGCGGGGTTTGTCCAGTGACCGTTTCATTGCTAGCCTTTTGGAGTGAGGAAAGTTCACACTACAAACGCACAACGCGGGGTTTGTCCAGTGACCGTTTCATTGCTAGCCTTTTGGAGTGAGGAAAGTTCACACTACAAACGCACAACGCGGGGTTTGTCCAGTGACCGTTTCATTGCTAGCCTTTTGGAGTGAGGAAAGTTCACAATACAAACGCACAACGCGGGGTTTGTCCAGTGACCGTTTCATTGCTAGCCTTTTGGAGTGAGGAAAGTTCACAATACAAACGCACAACGCGGGGTTTGTCCAGTGACCGTTTCATTGCTAGCCTTTTGGAGTGAGGAAAGTTCACAATACAAACGCACAACGCGGGGTTTGTCCAGTGACCGTTTCATTGCTAGCCTTTTGGAGTGAGGAAAGTTCACAATACAAACGCACAACGCGGGGTTTGTCCTTTCCGGCTCAGTGCTCGCGAAGAATCCCCAGTGCTCTTCTTCCATCACGTTTCGCGTCCCTCATTACCAATGACAAACTCTTGTTATCTAGGCATTGGACTAGCTCTGCATATGCCTCTCCGTTCTTTGCCTCGTCTTCCGCGAGAGCTCCTTCGTCTTCCTCATCTATCTGCGGGTCCTCCACGATAACTTCTCTAAGGCCACGCAACTCCATGTGTGCGAGAAACCTCGTTTCCCAGAGTTCGTAATTTTTCTCATCACCCTCGAATAACAGTCTGAACCACCTTTGGCCTGCATGACTGGGCCCATAACCTGTAGCGCTGGACATTTCTGCAGCAGTCTATCGCGTTGTCACAGTCACCAAAGTGGTTAACTAGCTAGCACTTAGTGGCTAATATTCACGGGAGAAAAAGACCACCATCCTCTCTTTGGTCTAGGAACTCATACACTCAGACCGTTTATTCTGCGCATGCTCACAATAACATCCCAGTGCACGCAGGCATGCACATCACTGCGTAGGCTACTTTAACATGGCTTTGCCACATATATTATCAAATATGCTTAACACATACCTTCGCACACACTTTCGTGAGGGGTAGTTGGTCGGTCCAGCTCTGCATCAGAGTCTTTTAAACAGAAGAAAAAACAAATTTAGCACTGCATAAAAAAACATTATCACACCTCCAAATTATACGCAGGAAGAACTATAGCCTACCTTGGTACATGCTCAGGGTTGGTGAATTCGGACGACCCCTCTGGACAACATCGGGATCTTCTATACAGAACAAAAAAACAAAACACATGAATAATTCCCGTAGAGACCCTACACTGTCCCTAGCAAAGTAGATAAGCAACTACGTACCGGGGTAAAAGCTTGGGCTCGGAGATGCCGGGCTGTAGTTGTCACCGCTAAAGCCGCTGTCAGATGAGGTACTTCGGATTTGCAGGAACTAAAACAAAACCATTTTTCAAATGTCATGACATGTTTATGGTAGAAATGAAATGTGTGAAATCAAACGGGCAAGCTTGGTCTTCTACTTACCCGTAGATATTCCAACTCATACTAACAACACAAACAAAAAAGAACATGTATTAAATCAGAGATAATACAACGATATAGTAGAAAATGAAAAAACTACAATTTACATACTTGCCTGGTCAGGTCGCTCAGCCATGATGAATCGCTTCACAAATGCCTCTGCAGTAGGACGATTCACGGTGATAGATGATGTCAGATTTGAATATTTCCAGAACCCCCAAGTTTTATACCTCATTTCACCCCCATCCCAAATTTTGGCAAAAAAGATGCATTGTTCTAAGTCATAAGGGACACCCGCTTAGGTATTAGACACGCTTACCCCTGAACATTACATTTATGATTTATTTTTTATTCTAGTTCACAGAAACATATATGAAAGAAGGTTCTTGACATGGTCAAATCATTCAGTTCATTCACATTCAGTTTAATCATCCTAAAAACATAAACATAACTAAACATTCCAACCTTTCTCCCGCCCCTCTCTCAGACATGCAAGCACACACACACACACACACACACACACACACGCACAAGCACACACACACACACACACACACAACCTACTCCCTCAGGGCCCCTGGAGCCATGACATTAGACATGCATGACCCTGACCCTTAAAGTTCAGCTTAAATGTAGGATTTATGTTTTATTTTAGTTCACACACACATGGCTGAAACCTTTTTAGGCTCTTGGCATCATCACCTCCTTGATTCTTTTATTCAGGTTCATATTGCTAAAACTTGAAGCATACAAACAGTCATACAAACCCCTCTCTCTCTCGTGCCCCCTCTCTCAGACACACATACACACACACACACGCACAGACCTTTGGCCCATCTCCTACCCTCTCTCCACACACACATACACACATACACACACACACGCACACAGACCTTTGGCCCAGCCCCTACCCTCTCTCCACACACACATACACACACACACACACACATACACACACACACATACACACATACACACACACACGCACACAGACCTTTGACCCATCCCCCTACCCTCTATCCACCGCTCTGCTGTCTGATATATTTTATTCTTTTCAATGACTTGATGAAAATCTTGATGAATTTGAATTTAAAACTGCATTTAAACTTGATGATATTTTTTGGATCATTTTTGATAATTGTCTAGGCATGACACCCCCATGATCACCTCATGACACACACCATGCATCCCCTGCACATGAGACACCCCCACACCCCATGTACACACACGCACACACACACGCACACACACAGACAGCCCCTCCCCCAGACACATGACTCCTACCAAAAGCACCCCCGCCAAATTCAAAGGCATCCATACTCAACAGATGTCTATACTGATGCCTATAGCTTTCTCTTGTGTCTTTTCTTAATGATTTCTATTAATGTATTAAACCCACTTAGCCGCTCGCTACTAGGACCCGCATTTTCAGGAGTTGATAAACTAGCCATTTTTACTTTGCTATCTTTACCCATACTTTTACACCGCTTTTATTCTCACGAACAGCACCACTCATAATTGCTCGCGCATGACACTCCCATGACACCCCGCACCCCCTGGACACACCCCCACCCATGACCAACACATCCGTGTACACCTCGCCCTGGACACACGCTCACCCATTACCACCACGTCCCGACACACCCCCACCCCTGGACACACGCTCACCCATGACCAGCACATCCGCGTACCACCCCCGCCCCTGGACACACACACACGCACACACACACACACCCCTGTACACACCCCCACCCTGGACACACACACACCCCTGTACACACACGCACACGCACACACACACACACACACAAGCCCTGACCCCTGGCCAAAAAACACGAAATGACTAAAAAAACATACAAATTGACTAAAAAAACACACAAAATGATCATAAAAAGTTCAAAAATGACACTAAAACCTACAAAACTGTCAAATTCACTATCTCCCCGCAGGCACACACACACACACACACATACACACAAACCCCTCCCCCAGACACATGACTCCTACCAAAAGCAACCCGCCAATTTCAGACATCCTGTCAAACTCAATTGATGACAAGTTCAAAGACCGGATGTCCCGCCCTCACCGGAAATCAAATACCTTTGACCTTAATTAACCGGAAGTCCCGCCCACCTGTCAAACGCTAATTAATTGATAATTGAAGACAAGTACATCTTACTCTCTACTTGGGCGTCATCGAAAGTGGCTCCTAGTTTCTCTGCGCCTGTGGTTTCTCAAGTCCTCTCTTTGGTGAACCTTTTCCTGTGGTTTCTTGGATTTTGAAAGTTTCTCAGTTTTCCTTGGACTCTGTTTTTGGACTCTGGTGGATACAACTCCCTATTTAAGTTGAGTACTCTCTGGTTTTTCATCATTGAGTTGTTACTTTGTATTTCTGTTGCACTTTGTTTATTCGAGAGTTTTGACATATTTTATTTTATTTGTACTTTGTGATTCCTCTGAGCTTTTTTGCTACATTATCTTCTGTGCGTTTGGATTTTTGTATTCTTTTGTGACTTTGATTCTGAACTCTGGTCTACTGCTACGACTTCTGTGTGGATCTGCCCTAGTCAACCCTGTGCAACTAAAAGCCTGGTCCTTGCAACTAATTCCCTGTTCGCCTTTCTTTCGAGTGATTCCCTGACAATATCAAGATCAGAAACTGTAGTTGGTATTGTTTTCAGTATAACACTAAAAGCAATACCAAATAGACCAAAATTAGTTTTGATCTTTAACTCTATTTGTAGCAGTGTATGTAAACTGGCTGGATATGGCATTCAGAGTCTGCCTTCAGGGGGGATAAGTGATGGCTGTAGTAGGCTCTTATGTAGGTTCCACTGAGATTAATGTCATCTTGAATTTCCCCTTGGGGATCAATAAAGTATCTATCTATCTAACTAACTGCCTTCCTACTTCCGCTCGATTTTCATCTCCCTCCACGACTCCGTCTGGGATTCCGGCCATTGGCCTCGTTCGCAGCTGTAGATTCGACTCCGCGCCAATCAGCGAGCAGGAGGCGGGAGTTGTGAGTGACTACGTCGAGATTCTGCGCTGTGTGTGAATTGTAGTCCTCGAGGAGTTGGCAATGGCATAAGTTAATGAAGCAATTCAGTCCGTGCTGGCTACGCTTCCAAATATTCAGGAACTGAACTCTGAACAAAAGGAGTGTTTAACACATTTTATTTCGGGCAAAGATGTCGTGGCCCTACTCCCTACGGGATTTGGGAAACGTTTGATTTGTATCGCGCAGTATAGCCTCGATTATTAAATTACAGCATGTGCGGCAGACCCGGTATGAATGAAGCGCCGTGTTTTCAATGATGATCACATCTAGCTTTGACAATTGTGATATTGTATCGCCGAGGCTATTTGCCCCCGTGTTGGGCTTTCCCCTGTGTTCCCGGCGTGTGCGTGTGTGTGTGTGTGCGCGCGAGTGTTTGTGTCTCCCTCTCCCTCCTGTGTCATGGAATGAGTTCTGATGTATTTTGATTGGGGGGAGGTGTCCGGGACGGAATATGTAGGGGTATAGATAGGTTGGCGATTGCTAAGGGGAGGGAATAGAATAGGGGGTTCTAAGACGTCTAAATTTAGTCAGATTAGAAGTGGATTACGTGCGAGTGAGTGGTGTTGCGTTGTTGGCCGATGAGTGTGAATGACGAGTGATTGAGACCGTGATTTATCAGAAATGTTTTGTAGTGGACACCTCCTGTTGACCGTGCACTAGCCTGTACATCTATAGGAAATAAACTACCGGAGTTTTGGAACGATATATCAGCCTCCCTGTCTCTTAACTTCTCATCGGCGTTACAATATGTTATCTTCAACCTTACTGTTGAATAGTTATTTGCTATTCTTCCACTAACTCTTACATCTGTATCGCAAAGCTGGCATAGTCATTTACATCCATCTTGTTCGCTTTGGTGGGTAATGATTGTTGTGGGCAATTTCTGAGCGTTGTAGTGTAGCTTACTTCACGATCGAGCTGGCGCATAACATACGTCACGGCCAAACGTTAGTGATTGGGTGAAATCAGATCCAATCGTTTCAACCATAGACTGTATATATAGAACTGGACAGTGTGCCGTCTGTTAAGAGTGATGCGAGCGTTAGTCCAGAGCCCCCTGGTGGCTGGCTGCAGTACAATGTGTAACTCCGCCCATCCCCATGTATTTCAATGGCCAAGTAGCCAACTTTCTGTGTCACTTTTCTCACCTAAAACTATTTTTGTATCAACAACTTTTTATTAGAAAAAATAGTTTTCAAGATGCTTCAATACACACAATTTTTCTTTTCTTGCTGAAATATTTTTTTTTAATGTTATATTAACAAATCTAAAAAGGGCGTGTTTACACCTATGATTGACAGCTGCCTGGCTGCAGACACGACGCTTTGTCCATTATGTTTTACCGTCTAGGCTGCAGACACTACCACGTCATTGCTCACTTATTTTAACGACACCTGATTTCGACACATAATCTAACCTAAATAAGTGTTGCTGTTATTATCATTAGGCTATATCTTATCACAGTCTGACTAAATACATATTGATAGTCATACATTGTGTAGTTGTTTGTAAGAGACATCGTTGTTAGTTGTTACAGATTCTTTGTGAAAAAAGATATGTGCTGTTCTTTCGTAGATGCTAAGTATATTAGCTCATAGCATGCTACATCATGCTAGCATTAGCCAGTTGATAGGTAAAGTAAAAGGGCTCTGCTATATTGATCCGAAGTGACATTAGCCATAGTCACCATCATTTACAGTCCTACTTGTTTCAAATGGTATAACGTAACCAGTGATTGCCGCCATCATCGTTGCAACTTCATTTGAATACACTTTGTCACTGGAGAAGGCGATGTTAAGTTTCATTAACGTTAACTCTTGCTTAGTTTTGCGAATGGCAATAAACGCCACCTAGCCTGCTAGGTCGACAACCTTGGTATGCCCATTCATGAATCACCCCGACAAATAACGTTACTTGTGTTTTAGTGAACACATTATTGGATCATACTGTAGCTTAACGTGAGGAGGGATTCAAAGTTACAAATGGCCAATTTGCTTAGTATGCTCAGAACAGCGGTATCTGAAAATGCGTTAAGGTATCATTGTTACCTGCGATTGCACTGCTGGAGAAGCATTTTGCATTGGTATGATTTGATCAGGTCTTGCCAGTGATGTGTAAATCCTCCCGTAGACGTACATAATTTCAAAATAATACATCTAAATTGAAACACAAAAGAAATTAAAAAAAACATTCAATATTGATTTAGTATCAACCAATAATTATTCTGATATTAATATTCTTGTAATGTCTACATCTTTGTGTAGGCTACAGTTAAATACTAAGCAATGGCCTCTGACTTAAATACCAAGGCAGTTAAATGACCGTGGTATGGTATAGTCTACGTGATACACAGGACTACACAGTAAACCCATTTAAAAAGCATCATCATCTCAGTATACCCATTTAAAATAGGCAAGGATACGTATTTAATAACATTTGGGGTTGCTCACAGTATACCCACCACTACAACTAACTAACTAGACTACACCACTGGTTAAATGGCGCATTGCAATTTACAATTTGTGTGAGTTCAGGGGCATACAGAAAGTTGAAGTTTGGGTGACATCAATAAAGAAAATAGAAACAAAGGGATGTGTACAGCTTCAAGTATGAATGTCACATTAACAGAAGGTTCAGAGCAGCGGCAGACCTTTCTTGGTGCCACGCAAGTTATTGAAAGTCATGTGTTTTCAGAACGTAGTGGTGCTGTGCCATGTCCCATATATAAGGGGCTTCAGGTTGATCCAGTGACGGTGGGTGATGTCAGGGAGATGGATGTCAGGGGACTTGGAGAAAGGGGGAGGACATGCCACCTCAGACCACCCCAGCCAAACCACTTCACGTAGGCATTCCCTTGCTTGCAGACTAATGTAGACCATGGAGACCACCTTGCCGCCACCTCCAGTACATTCAGCCATCACCCATATCTTACCTGCAAAAAGGAAAGTTACAATAAAGTTAGTCAGACAATTTTACAACATTACAAAGCATCTAATCAGGCACAACACCACTAGTAATACCAATTAATTAAATATATGTGTGCAATAAACTTCACAGCCTACCTAATGTTAACTAGGCCTACACATTTAAATATGCGGTGTGAATGTTATTAACTTGCGTCAGCTTGAAAAATAACGTTATCAGTATGACTGATCATAGACGTTAGATGACAAACTAAGGTCTTTCTCAAATGTTCACCGATGTCCCTGGGAAGTGACTGGTTTTTGGCGTAGTGTTTAATGCTTGGGTAGGCTTCTGCAGAAAACAATGTTGTTGCCGATTTAATACTATCTGGCGACGTTTTTAACAGGCTACGCAATAGAGGCTTAGACAACTATGACCCACGTTTTGGTTTCGTAAATTAATTTGCCCTACTTCTTGACTGCAATGTAGTCAATTGACTGCTTGACATGTCATTTTTATTTTTCTGTACAATAAACAATTACATCTGCTTTATGCCGCAGAATTACATTCATATTTGGCTGACTGCAGACGCGCCACTTCCCTCCCCATATTCCAAGATTAAGATAGTATGAAGTGCTTTTTGTATAGGCTACTATTATAAAAAAAATAGTTAAAACGAATAGCTATTTGCAATTTGACAAAACACTGGTCCTCATTTTGCGAATGCGAGGACGATATGAGCCTGTTGCATTTAGTTAGATGTCCGAGTCACGCATAATGTTTGAAAACCACTGGCTCGTAATCACAATAATTTAACACACGACAGTTGGATAACCTACTTCATCATGTCCCCATGCCTACATTTTTGTGAGTATGGCTCTCCGTTTGGGACATCGAAAACTTATATTTTTAATAGACTACCGTCGAAGATGCTGCAGGGCTGCCAACTTTTCAAAAAACCTTGGAGTGAGATTTGGTGGGGCCAACCAAAATTTTGCTGCGGAAATTTTTGTTTGGCTCATTCAGCATTATACCGTACAGTAAAAAAAAACGTACATCAGTAGTTCTCAGGTGTAGGGACCAGGCATGGACAGATTATGAACTTTCGGGCCCCTGGACCCACATGTATTAAGGGCTCCCCACTAATTGTCGCATATGTGGAAGGGGGGTTTGGGGGTCCTCCCCCAGAATTTTTTTCATTTGTTTGATGTGATTTCCTGTATTCTGGTGCATTTTGGTAGCTTAGAAATCTAAACACACCCTAGCGGCAGCAAATTACATTTGCTTCCAGGGCTAGTCTAGCAACTCTCCGTTGGCTTGTGAGCTCGAAAAAATTAAACTTCTATCAGGCCAATCAAATCGTCTATAGAGTCGTTAGGGGGGCATAACATAATGATTGATGGCAGAGTTGCAACGGTTTGGCTTGAATTCCCTGCTACTTTAAAACAAAGAAGATGGATATTGCTGTTGACCAACAGTGTGACGCGAGTTAAGCTTGTTTTGAGATGGCAAAAGTTTGAACTAGCCAACTAGCTCCGCTGGTGGGAAAACGCATGGGACTCAGTGCTGTCCTATTGCGTGCAGAGGGAATTTGAAAGACAACCGATTATCCCGCCCCTCGGACTGAGCACTGCGAACGGTGAGTGCCCAGACCCTACATTTTAATGTGGGTCTGGCTCGTCAGGCTAGCATTTTGGGGATGGCCAATACTAAATTCAATCAGATTCATAGCTTACATCCTGATGTGTTGATATTGAGGCAATGATTCCATGCAAAGGCTTGGGCTTCAGGGCCCCCTGACACCTTGGGCCCCTGGGTCTGGGCCCGTAAGGCCCGTGCAGTAATCCGTCCCAGAGTTAAATGAATATTGGTATCAAATGGATCTAGCCTACTACTAGGACCATGGGCGTCAGAGGCATTGTGAAAGTGGGTGGGACATTTCAGAGGGGGGGTATGGGGGTCCTCCCCCAGAAAAAATTTTTTGGACTAGATGCAATTTCCTGAATTCTGGTACATTTTAACAGGTTATTTAGATACTTCTATTTAACAAAATAAAGCCAGCCTACGAAATTAATAAAAAGTAAATCATGCATAATTTAAAAATAACTCAATATATAGGCTACTTGGCTACGCAATAAGGTTTCCATTATAGCACCGTGGACCTTCAATGAACGCATGAAAGGTTTGTTTGAAATCCCGACACTCTTTCAACTACATTTGTAATAGTGATCATCAAATACCTCCCCAGATTTCAGTGCCCATCAGTCCCAACATTTAACAATATAAACCGAAAATGTCATGCTTTTGAAGGCCTACCAGTATGCCGCTCCAAGAAACGCATGTCTCAAAAAAAACCCCGCATAACAAAGGGCTGTCTCGAATACAATCCTGCCCCTAAAGGCCTGTACTTTGTCTTAAGACCCCGGCCATAATTTGAGGATTTACAGTATCTAAGTAGACAAACTGGCTTCAGATATCCAACAGAGTGAATACGAGATTGTGCAGTCGCTGTGGTTAGTGACGTGATGCTGTTAATGGGGAGTTTTACATAGCCTAGCGTAAACCTATAGGTTATTATTTATTTGGCGTACCTATAAGGCTTTTTACCTTATCAAAAGTGAGGGGGACGACTGATCTCTTCAACACTGTGGGGGATTTGGCGCTTGTCACTGTGTGTGTGACAGAAGCGGAATGGGAGAATGTGTGTAACAAAAAAAAAGGTTTATGAGTGATTTACGCGCAAAAGGGGGGAATCCAATGAAAATGACAATGAAGCACTAAACAGATGCTGAAAACAGCACTGGTATTTCGCACGGCAAAAGTGTGTGTGTGGGGGGGGGGGGGGGTCCAAACTAACAATTTTAAAAAGTTGGTGGGTGTTTTGTAAGAATTTAAGAAATGTTTTTTGTTATGTTTGCACTTCAGAATTATAACCATGCATTCAGAGGTGAAATAGTTATGGTGATATTGCAATAAGTTCACAACCACAAAAACATATGCTACATTTCACAGTTCAGAAATTTTCAAAAATGTGTGTACATTTCAGCACTCAATGAAATTATGCAGAAGTGGTCACCTGTGTTATTCAGCTAGTTCATTTAAGATAATATATTGGTCATTGTAATGGCCATAGCCTAGCCTACATGCTATTCCTTTTTCAGGATGTACCCATATCTGCATGATGTGAATATTTGCATATGGCTTATGTCAGGCTTTATATCAATATTTGTGTCTAGTTATTTGATTTTCTTCATATCTTTGTATTAATGTCACTAGGAAGCATGCCAATATATTCATTTATCTGTGTAAGTGGGATTGGCTGGAACCTGACAATATACAACATGATAGTGGGATAATCTATGGCTGAGCAATTTACAAAAATGTATGTAGGCCCACTGACAAATAGTTTACATTTGAATACATTATAATTTCGCCCCAATGAGGCTATGTAGAAATGTGTTGCAATTTCAAAACCGGATTACTCTAGAACCACTTATTGCACAGAGGCATGCTTTATATCCTCGTATTTGGTATGGTTTGCTGTGATATTGGGTTTGCCACGTGTTGTGTGAAGGGTTAGGGAGATATTAAACCGAGAGTAATGGGTGTGCACTGTGTGCAAAATGCAAATATGATTAGCTAAATTGCACGTCGGTTCAATGATAATTTTCTAGCGAACCATTTATCACAGCAACTTGGCGCTAATATCATTGGAAAGCTATTCCGCTCGTTCAGATGATGTGTGATATCATATGTATAGGTTTAGTTGAGTTGAACCTCATCTGCCAGGTATTTGGCCTACCAGGTTGACACTTCAGCGTGAAAAATACTCAATAATACTCAAAGCATACCTGAAGCCGGGGGATTAATGCTCCTGGGATGGCTTCTGAAGTAGCCTAGCATCGCAAATGAGAGAACATTTAGAAAATTCCACAGACAGGGGGTGCTCTTGAACCCTCTCACCGTCTCTGAAAGCATAACGTTGGCTCAACAGGTAGATCTATAGATAGGCTAAACTCATTTTTCAGGCATCTGACCGACCAGGTTGACACTTCAGCGTGAGAAATCGGGGGTGTGGCGTGTGAGTGTGTGAAACTAATAAAATGCGTGTGTCTCACGGCCAATGCGTGAGAGTTGGCAGCTATGATGCTGACTTGCAAAAGCCTCGGGATAACACGTTATCTCCACTATCATCAGTCATGCCCCTTGATCAAAGTGGGGAATGAAATAAAAGTTTGATAACCACTGGCTTAACAAGTTACCTGCAGTCCAGAACACAGAATCTATTGCAATATTCTGATGATCGGCGATGATATCGGCAAATGTTTGTTTTCCAAAGTAAGAATTTCACTTCACCATGCACCTTCGACAATACCTGGCCTACCTGGTATCATTACAAACATTATTCTGTGTCCTAAAACTGGCATATTTTATGGCATTGTGTCATGTAAGTTCGTTGCAAAATCTAGAGAAATGTGTGAGGTGGTCAGCGGGGGACAATTGAGACACACATTGGATTGTGTTATTACTTGAACATTCCACACTATCCACAGCTGTGGTAGGCCTATCAGGGGCAGGAGGATTACTGTCAGCGCAGGCTTTATATAAAATAAAGCCAAAATATACCCAAAATAAAGGCATGTGGTTTGCGCAGCCTACAGTAAATAACAGACCCGCCAGAATGTGCGTTATGATGCTTTTTTACGAGCAAGATGTTTTTGGTACCCTACACACACATGTTCTTAAATAACAATGATCATCAGTAATATTCGACCATTAATTTGGGTAAATGGGCAAGCGTGACCACCTTGATTGGCTGATTGGCTGATGATTGTAACGTGGGCATGATTCCAAACACCTCCCTTACGATGATGAGTGACAGGTCTCAGAATGCGTGCGCTACACAAGGACGGAAGATGATGAATAACTGGGGCCGTAGGCTATTCACAAAGGCTTTTATCTTACTACTAGGAGTAGGCTACTCCTAAATCGCACTTAAAGATTTTAGATTGGAGTTTTCTCTTAAAAGTTATTCACAAAGCCTTTCAGACAACTCCTAAACTAGGAGTGAGTCTTCGTGGCTATGGATGACGTCATTACTCATGCACGAGCTTGACTGAAGTGACCACCTTGATTGGCTGACGATTGTAACGCGGGAATTCCAAACACCTCTCTTCCGATGATGACTGACAGGTGACAGGTCGGAGAATGCGTGCACTACACAAGTAGTGCGAAGGACGGAAGATGATTAATAACTGAATAAAAAGGCCTAGCCTAAATGAATAAAGAGTAAGGCAAAACAAATAGCTTAGTAGCCTAATGAAACATAGGCCTATGGATTGATGCAGTAGCCTACCTTTGCAACATTATTAAATTAATTTGTCACCATATCCCTAGGCTACGTTTGCAAAGAGGAGAACATTTTAATTTGATTCACAACGAAACGTTACATTTCATTTACATGTGTGACCCCCAGGGGGTGCTCAAGCTCACAATTTGTATAGCTAAGCTAGGCCACCAAACAGAGCTCTCCCTCAAACTATCTAGGCAGGTTATGTCCAATGAAGGAAGAAAAATGGAACTGATGTAATCAAAAAATATACATTTATTAGACACTAGACAGACACTATAAATACACTGATCGGCAATTAGGACAAGCAAATGTTCCACATAGGCAACAGTGGATGAAATTCTACAATAAATAACAACGAATGAATAGGTCTTCCAGATGAGTTACAGTGTATAAAGTCAAATACATTAATAAATACTTCACATACACAATCTAAAAACACTCCAATCTGAAAGAGGCACTTCACATCAAATGGGCCGTACACACAGACACGGCGGTTCACACTTCACACTAGTGAGCACTGCAAACGAAGCACTGTCCCCATAAGAAATATTGCACCATTCCCAGGCCGAACACGTATTACAATGACTGGCAGATAAAGAAACAAACAAAACATTTAAGATAACAGGTTACCACCAGCAGGCTTCCCCCTAGGCCCACCTAAGTTCCCAGTAAACATTCAACAGATGTGGTAGGTTCCCGAGGCACATACATACATTAATTGAAATAAAACAATAGTTAATTCCAGGAAAAACAGTGGCTTGGACAGACGAAGGCAATCCTTCTGTAATAAAAAAGCATAAATGGTTTGTAATGCTACGTTTGGTAGCATCGTAGCATAAACGCCAAAGTCACTTGTACGAAGGCCAATATCTTATTCAAATGGCTGCAGTCAGCTAGTTACGCTTTTTGAACTGCGGCACTACTTCCTATTACTAAATGTAGTAACAATTAAATCAGGACTAAATCTCCGATTGAAAGACTAGCTACGTAAAAGGAGTTGAATGAACTTACGTTTTTAAGACCAGCCAAGATGAATTAGACGAGCCAATAAAGTTATACCAGTGTGGATGACTAATAGCTGTGCACACTCTCACCAGCATCAGCGTTGCTTCTGCCCATAGACAATATCAAGACAGGAAACGGTCAGAGCTAAAAATACTACTTGTTACGTCTGAAGGAAAAGGGGAGCAAGTAAACTTACGTTGCTGTAAACCAGTGTGGATTCACTACTCGCTATTATGCGAGCAAAGTAGACTTGAAACTGCGTGTACCATTTACTGGTCACCATACGCACAGACACCAGGCCGAGCTACAAACAAACAATGAACCGTGTTAAGTGCTACTCGATGGAAACAAGTTTAGTGTTAGAGACCAAGACGTAACCTTCTGAAAAGACTCACGTTTTCCTGTTTGCACAGCTTATTCCACAAAGCTCACTCTTCAATGCACACCGCATTATTGTTCTCCTGTCCGCATCTCACTCCACATTTAAAAGGAAGCGCTACTGGTACCACCTGATCCAGATAATCAGCGTCAGTGGGACGGTCTTCAAGCTGCGCTTCCTGTCTCAACCACCCTACCCACTACATTCACCGCCCCCTGAATGTCACCGTCCCGGTGACAGGTGGCAAAAAAAATTGCTACACTCAGGGCCTATAAACAACATTGTGGGAGCTAACAGTTAAGTGAGCGCCCCTATGTTCATCTCCAGATGATCGTTTGGTTGATGTACCTGGGAGGTTATAGGGGTTGGAATGGTAGCCAGCTGTTGTTCTATTGGTGCGCCTTGGCACCAGATCTTGCTCAGGTGCCGGCATTGACACTTCAACTCCTGGAGTAAGATCTACAGACAAATCCTGTGAGGTCTGCTCCTGATGTACAGAAGTTGGAGCAGGCCGATTAGCAGCTACAGTGGGAACGGAGCTGATTTGCCCATCCAGGCGGGGAGTGTCTAGGGCTACCAATAGTGCAAAATCATTTTCATTTACACTACTGTTCGGGTCTTCTGATACAAGATCGGACTGGTCTAGATTGGGCCCCGCATTTGTAGATGTATGCAGAGGTGGACAGGGATCGACAGGAAGGGGACGCAACTCCTGCCGGTGAATGTTCTTTTCTGGACCCTGTTGGTTCCTTGGTCTGATTTTGTAAAGGGTGCCAACCTCATCCAAACAGCTCACCACTTCATATATTACAGGGTTCCAATGGTCATGAATTTTGTGACGACCAAGCGGGTGACTCCGACGGTACACTAATGTACCCGGGGGTAAAATGGGCAGAGGAACAGCTTGATGCTTTGCGCGCTGCTTGGCTGCCGCCTCAAGATTGGTGCGAGCCTGCCGGTAAACAACAGAGAGGTGCTCCTGATGTTCTCGAACCCATTCCTCAGTGGTCATTTCAATTGGAGGGTCAACTATACCCAGGAGTGAGTCAAGGGGGAGGATGGGCTTCCGCCCGAACATTAGTTCATATGGAGAAAACCCAGTTGACTGGTGGGCCGTAGTATTATATGCGAATAACATGTGAGGCAAGTGGTGTGGCCACCTTTTCTTTTTTTCTGGGGGCAAGGTACGGAGCAAATCGTGAAGCGTGCGATTAAATCGCTCACATTGTCCATTGCCCTCAGGATGGTAAGGACTTGTGCGGGACTTGTGAATGCCATATAATTGACACAGCCGCTGGAACAATTCCCCCTCGAATTGGCGACCCTGGTCCGTATGAATGCGCTGTGGTACTCCATAGGTATAAAACCACTGTTCGGTAAGAACCCGTGCTACGGTTGTGGCCTTTTGGTC
Source organism: Alosa sapidissima (assembly GCF_018492685.1). Taxonomy (NCBI): domain Eukaryota; kingdom Metazoa; phylum Chordata; class Actinopteri; order Clupeiformes; family Clupeidae; genus Alosa; species Alosa sapidissima. The sequence continues at coordinate 31,029,125 of NC_055965.1, forward strand.
TATGGTGGGATAAGCCTGAGCGAATTTGGAAAACACATCCGTTACGACAAGAAGATTTTCTTTTCCATCGCTAGACTTTTCCAGTGTGGTGAAATCAATGGCTAGAATCTCTAAAGGCTTGAATGCAAGAAGACTACCCATGAACGTTCTTAACTTTGGCTGTACAGCTTTTGCCACTAAACATCGTTGACATTCACGGCACCAGCGCTCGATGTCTTTGCGCATAAAGGGCCAATAACTACGTTGACGAATGAGTGTGGTGGTCCTTTCTACTCCCTGGTGTCCATGGTTATTGTGTAAAGCGGTCAAGACTTCGTCATGTAGCAGCTGAGGCAGCAGCAGCTGCATCACTTTCACACTACGACCAGGGATGTGACTTTGCCGGTACAGCACACCACCCTGTTCCTGTATGTTGGCCCACTGACGCACAAGTTCTACCACAGCAGGGGACTCTTTGGCTCTTTCCAATGCTGTGGGGGGTTTACCTCTCTTCCAGTATACTAGAAAGGCCCTTAGCACCGGGTCTTCTGACTGGAGGAGTTGGAGATCAGCCCTAGTCCTTACTGGGGAGGCATCTATGGCCTGGATGTTAACTGGCCCAGAGGGGTGGGTTGCCAAAACGCTTTTAATCTCAGTAGGGACAGAGATTCCTGGTGCTACCGTTCCTATGGAGTCTGGAACTGGGCATGCAGGTAAACGAGACAATGCATCTGCGTTTCGGTTACATGTACCTGGGCGGTACTCAATTTTGAAATCAAAGAGGGCTAGCTGTGCCGCCCAGCGTTGTTCTACAGCACCCAATTTGGCCGTCTGCAGATAACAGAGGGGGTTATTATCAGTCAACACAGTGAACCTTACGCCTAAGAGGTAGTCTCGAAATTTGTCTGTTACGGCCCACTTAAGGGCCAACAGCTCCAGCTTCATGGCCGAGTAATTGTTCATGTTTCGTTCTGTTGGACGCAACCCCCTACTTGCGTAAGCAACTGGCCGCCGCTGTCCCTCCCCCTGTTCTTGGGACAGAACAGCACCTAGCCCAAGCCCACTCGCATCTACTTCAAGAACAAAAGGCTTGCTGAAATCTGTGTAGCCAAGAACTGGTGCACTTACCAGCTTTTCTTTTAGTGTCTCAAAAGCCTTTTCACAACCCCAGTCCCAGTGATCCCGCAAAGAGGCATTGAAACATGCTCGTTTCTTCTTTGGGGCTGGCTGTAGTTTTGCTACCAACTTATGCAGAGGGGATGCATACCTTGCAAACCCCTCTACAAAGCGCCGATAATATGACGCAAATCCAAGGAACGAGCGCAATTCAGTGATTGTGGTTGGTGTTTTCCAGTCCCTAACTGCACTGATTTTGTCAGGGTCAGTTGAGACTCCTGAAGCTGAAATGATATGCCCCAAGAACTTCACCTCTGGCTGAAAGAAATGGCACTTCCCCAAGTTAAGTTTTAGGCCATGAGAGGTCAACCTATCCAACACGAGTTCCAGTCGTTCCAGATGTTGTTGGAATGTGGATGAAAATACCACCACATCATCCAAGTACAAAAGGAGGCTATGGAAACGCTGATCTCCAAAGATCCTTTCCATTAACCTCTGGAAAGTTCCAGGTGCATTGCACAACCCAAATGGCATCCTTTGAAACTCAAAGAGGCCAAATGGGGTGCAAAATGCTGTTTTCGGTCTGTCTTTTTCTGCCACAGACACCTGATTATAACCACTTGCCAGATCGAGAGTGGAGAAGAGGCAAGCGCCTGAAAGAGCATCTAAAGATTCCTCAATCCGAGGCAATGGGAAGGCATCTTTTCTGGTTTTCGCATTCAATTGTCTATAATCAACACATAAACGGATAGATCCATCCTTCTTTTGAACTACGACGATGGGTGAAGAGAAGGGACTACAGCTGGGTTTTACCACACCCTGCTCCAACAACTCTTGAATGTGCGTCTTCACAACCTCATACTGTGACGGTGGCAGCCTACGGTAGCGTTGCCGCACCGGTGTTTCATCCACTAATGGAATTTCGTGTTCAATAAGGTCTGTACAACCCAACTCCCCTTCTCCATGACTAAAAGCGGCACTATACTTTTGGAGTAAAGACTTGGCCTCTTGCTGCTCTGAGTCGGTCAAATTAGGCCAGGTGGTGTCGGCGAGACAAGGAAGGTGAGAGGTGGTGACCGCCATGGACTGAATGAAAGCTACAGGACCTTGGTTACCATCTTCTTCGTGAAAAACAATGGGCTTGTTAGCAGAACATACCTCTATCATATGTAGTTGACCCAAGGTGGTGCGTGGTCTTATCCACCAATCCTCCTTTCCCACATTGACTACCGGCACATCAACAGTGCCATCACCAATGGGGAGTAAAGAACTAGGAATGAGCAAATCTGTTGGCAACTGCCACCCTATGTCTCCTGGTTCTATAAATGCTGAGGAAATCAAAGGGCAAAGACCCTGCCTGCATACAGCTGAAATCAATTTCATAGACCCAGCAGGCACAAGAATGGAAGAGCCTGGGGGGGTTGAGACCTTACCCAAGAAACCAGAGTTGGACAAGTCATCAAAATTTTGACACGCCAACAGAGCATGTTTCCAGATGGAGGGGACATCAGTGGAAGGAGACGTAAACAAACTAGCGCCGTCCTGACAGAACATTTCTCGCAGACAGCAACGGAGGACATTCATTCCGACAAGCCCTGGGACAGTGTTCGTTTTCAGCTTTGACCTATAATCTGGTGGATCATGAACAACCAGAATGCCTACGGAGGGAAGCACCTTACCCAGGACTTCTATGTCCAGCTCTAAATAGCCTCGGTAAGGGATGTCCAACCCATTAGCTGCCCTTAACTGCAGCCATCTACAAGAGCGTAGCTGGTCTTGTCCCTGAACTTTGAAGTGGTCTTTAAAGAAAGATTCTGTGATGGTAGATACCATAGAACCAGTATCAACAAGGCACGTGATGGGCACTCCCCCCATCTTAATGTCAGCCACCGGGCACTGCCCTATAAGTACAGAATGAGAAGGTGGTGTGGGGAGAAGAGAACCTGAGCCTGATGTGGCCCCACCTAGTGCTTGGCTCCGTACACTAGATGGTGCTAGTTTCCCTGCAACCCACTAGATTGAACATCAACTGCATTAGCTGCCCTCTGCCCAGAGTCACTCCGTACCCGCTGTCCCTGCCGACGGACCATCGAGCAGTCCCTTGCCATGTGACCAGCCTGGTCACACCTCAAGCAAATAGGTCGACCATCGGCTTCGAATCTGTAACGACGTGGTGGATTACTTGGCCTACTGTTGGGATTGGAAGGTACTGGTCCAGAGGACAAATGTTTTAGGATGGTGTCCAATTGGGCTTGTTGCCTACGCAAACAATCTTTAAGTTCTGCCAATTCATCATTCGTTTTTGCAGCTACAGCCTGGGTCTCAGCTCCCCATTCCCCTGCTACCCCGGAACTTGCATCACAAGAGAAAGCTCTGGCGCGTAATGGGCGGCCTCCCTCCCCATCGTCAGCCCAACGAAATGCTTCCCTACGCACATCCAAAAAAGTTGAGACAGGATTGAGGCGAATGAATTGTTTTAATTCGCGGCGCAACATTTTGTCTCTAACATTTTCAACAAATTGATCGCGGAGGACCGAATCAGGGTTAGAAAGGGCATTTGAATTTTTACGCTGACAAATTTCCATTAGGGCCATTAATGAATGGGAAAACTCACGTACCGTTTCTCCCTCGCGCTGGCGGCATTGGAAAATTTTTTGCTGGGCCTCGATGTAAGAGTGTGTACAGCCAAAAGTCTCTGACAATATTCTAACAATCTTCTCAGGGTCAGCCCGATCAGTAGCTGGACGAAGTTTAATTTCTAATTTAGCCTCGCCCTCAAGAAGATCATATACAAAATAAGCCTGTTCATTGGAAGACATATGTCTAGCCTGTAAGCATTTGCGGACCTCTTCAACCCATTCCTCCACGGGAGGACAGTCTGTACCTGGAGTACCAGAAAACTTGGGATATTTACGTTCCCTCGGCACATACACATACCTCATACCAGATGACCCTGGCACTGGCCGACTTGGCTCTCCCTGATCTGGATCCACTGGGGGCACTACATTTCCCTGCTGGAGTCTTTCATTGTCTGCTTGAAGTTGTTTAATTTGCTCAGTTAGAAGCCTGACCTGGTCTTCCATGACCTGTGAGATTTGAACCGAACAACAAAAGACAGGGTTAAATGTTAACACAAACCACTTATCGCTTACAGCGTCGTCGTCCCAGATCCTTCCTCAGCCACTGTTTTTCCTGTAATCAATGTGACCTCGGTTATTGCCACCACAAAAATAACACGCATACAAAACTCAAACAAAAAGCACACACACACACACACAAATCAAACAAGGATACACACAAAACAAAAAGTCTTACACCAGTTCCAATTTATCCTGCCGACTACGCCAAATGTGACCCCCAGGGGGTGCTCAAGCTCACAATTTGTATAGCTAAGCTAGGCCACCAAACAGAGCTCTCCCTCAAACTATCTAGGCAGGTTATGTCCAATGAAGGAAGAAAAATGGAACTGATGTAATCAAAAAATATACATTTATTAGACACTAGACAGACACTATAAATACACTGATCGGCAATTAGGACAAGCAAATGTTCCACATAGGCAACAGTGGATGAAATTCTACAATAAATAACAACGAATGAATAGGTCTTCCAGATGAGTTACAGTGTATAAAGTCAAATACATTAATAAATACTTCACATACACAATCTAAAAACACTCCAATCTGAAAGAGGCACTTCACATCAAATGGGCCGTACACACAGACACGGCGGTTCACACTTCACACTAGTGAGCACTGCAAACGAAGCACTGTCCCCATAAGAAATATTGCACCATTCCCAGGCCGAACACGTATTACAATGACTGGCAGATAAAGAAACAAACAAAACATTTAAGATAACAGGTTACCACCAGCAGGCTTCCCCCTAGGCCCACCTAAGTTCCCAGTAAACATTCAACAGATGTGGTAGGTTCCCGAGGCACATACATACATTAATTGAAATAAAACAATAGTTAATTCCAGGAAAAACAGTGGCTTGGACAGACGAAGGCAATCCTTCTGTAATAAAAAAGCATAAATGGTTTGTAATGCTACGTTTGGTAGCATCGTAGCATAAACGCCAAAGTCACTTGTACGAAGGCCAATATCTTATTCAAATGGCTGCAGTCAGCTAGTTACGCTTTTTGAACTGCGGCACTACTTCCTATTACTAAATGTAGTAACAATTAAATCAGGACTAAATCTCCGATTGAAAGACTAGCTACGTAAAAGGAGTTGAATGAACTTACGTTTTTAAGACCAGCCAAGATGAATTAGACGAGCCAATAAAGTTATACCAGTGTGGATGACTAATAGCTGTGCACACTCTCACCAGCATCAGCGTTGCTTCTGCCCATAGACAATATCAAGACAGGAAACGGTCAGAGCTAAAAATACTACTTGTTACGTCTGAAGGAAAAGGGGAGCAAGTAAACTTACGTTGCTGTAAACCAGTGTGGATTCACTACTCGCTATTATGCGAGCAAAGTAGACTTGAAACTGCGTGTACCATTTACTGGTCACCATACGCACAGACACCAGGCCGAGCTACAAACAAACAATGAACCGTGTTAAGTGCTACTCGATGGAAACAAGTTTAGTGTTAGAGACCAAGACGTAACCTTCTGAAAAGACTCACGTTTTCCTGTTTGCACAGCTTATTCCACAAAGCTCACTCTTCAATGCACACCGCATTATTGTTCTCCTGTCCGCATCTCACTCCACATTTAAAAGGAAGCGCTACTGGTACCACCTGATCCAGATAATCAGCGTCAGTGGGACGGTCTTCAAGCTGCGCTTCCTGTCTCAACCACCCTACCCACTACATTCACCGCCCCCTGAATGTCACCGTCCCGGTGACAGGTGGCAAAAAAAATTGCTACACTCAGGGCCTATAAACAACATTGTGGGAGCTAACAGTTAAGTGAGCGCCCCTATGTTCATCTCCAGATGATCGTTTGGTTGATGTACCTGGGAGGTTATAGGGGTTGGAATGGTAGCCAGCTGTTGTTCTATTGGTGCGCCTTGGCACCAGATCTTGCTCAGGTGCCGGCATTGACACTTCAACTCCTGGAGTAAGATCTACAGACAAATCCTGTGAGGTCTGCTCCTGATGTACAGAAGTTGGAGCAGGCCGATTAGCAGCTACAGTGGGAACGGAGCTGATTTGCCCATCCAGGCGGGGAGTGTCTAGGGCTACCAATAGTGCAAAATCATTTTCATTTACACTACTGTTCGGGTCTTCTGATACAAGATCGGACTGGTCTAGATTGGGCCCCGCATTTGTAGATGTATGCAGAGGTGGACAGGGATCGACAGGAAGGGGACGCAACTCCTGCCGGTGAATGTTCTTTTCTGGACCCTGTTGGTTCCTTGGTCTGATTTTGTAAAGGGTGCCAACCTCATCCAAACAGCTCACCACTTCATATATTACAGGGTTCCAATGGTCATGAATTTTGTGACGACCAAGCGGGTGACTCCGACGGTACACTAATGTACCCGGGGGTAAAATGGGCAGAGGAACAGCTTGATGCTTTGCGCGCTGCTTGGCTGCCGCCTCAAGATTGGTGCGAGCCTGCCGGTAAACAACAGAGAGGTGCTCCTGATGTTCTCGAACCCATTCCTCAGTGGTCATTTCAATTGGAGGGTCAACTATACCCAGGAGTGAGTCAAGGGGGAGGATGGGCTTCCGCCCGAACATTAGTTCATATGGAGAAAACCCAGTTGACTGGTGGGCCGTAGTATTATATGCGAATAACATGTGAGGCAAGTGGTGTGGCCACCTTTTCTTTTTTTCTGGGGGCAAGGTACGGAGCAAATCGTGAAGCGTGCGATTAAATCGCTCACATTGTCCATTGCCCTCAGGATGGTAAGGACTTGTGCGGGACTTGTGAATGCCATATAATTGACACAGCCGCTGGAACAATTCCCCCTCGAATTGGCGACCCTGGTCCGTATGAATGCGCTGTGGTACTCCATAGGTATAAAACCACTGTTCGGTAAGAACCCGTGCTACGGTTGTGGCCTTTTGGTCTATGGTGGGATAAGCCTGAGCGAATTTGGAAAACACATCCGTTACGACAAGAAGATTTTCTTTTCCATCGCTAGACTTTTCCAGTGTGGTGAAATCAATGGCTAGAATCTCTAAAGGCTTGAATGCAAGAAGACTACCCATGAACGTTCTTAACTTTGGCTGTACAGCTTTTGCCACTAAACATCGTTGACATTCACGGCACCAGCGCTCGATGTCTTTGCGCATAAAGGGCCAATAACTACGTTGACGAATGAGTGTGGTGGTCCTTTCTACTCCCTGGTGTCCATGGTTATTGTGTAAAGCGGTCAAGACTTCGTCATGTAGCAGCTGAGGCAGCAGCAGCTGCATCACTTTCACACTACGACCAGGGATGTGACTTTGCCGGTACAGCACACCACCCTGTTCCTGTATGTTGGCCCACTGACGCACAAGTTCTACCACAGCAGGGGACTCTTTGGCTCTTTCCAATGCTGTGGGGGGTTTACCTCTCTTCCAGTATACTAGAAAGGCCCTTAGCACCGGGTCTTCTGACTGGAGGAGTTGGAGATCAGCCCTAGTCCTTACTGGGGAGGCATCTATGGCCTGGATGTTAACTGGCCCAGAGGGGTGGGTTGCCAAAACGCTTTTAATCTCAGTAGGGACAGAGATTCCTGGTGCTACCGTTCCTATGGAGTCTGGAACTGGGCATGCAGGTAAACGAGACAATGCATCTGCGTTTCGGTTACATGTACCTGGGCGGTACTCAATTTTGAAATCAAAGAGGGCTAGCTGTGCCGCCCAGCGTTGTTCTACAGCACCCAATTTGGCCGTCTGCAGATAACAGAGGGGGTTATTATCAGTCAACACAGTGAACCTTACGCCTAAGAGGTAGTCTCGAAATTTGTCTGTTACGGCCCACTTAAGGGCCAACAGCTCCAGCTTCATGGCCGAGTAATTGTTCATGTTTCGTTCTGTTGGACGCAACCCCCTACTTGCGTAAGCAACTGGCCGCCGCTGTCCCTCCCCCTGTTCTTGGGACAGAACAGCACCTAGCCCAAGCCCACTCGCATCTACTTCAAGAACAAAAGGCTTGCTGAAATCTGCGTAGCCAAGAACTGGTGCACTTACCAGCTTTTCTTTTAGTGTCTCAAAAGCCTTTTCACAACCCCAGTCCCAGTGATCCCGCAAAGAGGCATTGAAACATGCTCGTTTCTTCTTTGGGGCTGGCTGTAGTTTTGCTACCAACTTATGCAGAGGGGATGCATACCTTGCAAACCCCTCTACAAAGCGCCGATAATATGACGCAAATCCAAGGAACGAGCGCAATTCAGTGATTGTGGTTGGTGTTTTCCAGTCCCTAACTGCACTGATTTTGTCAGGGTCAGTTGAGACTCCTGAAGCTGAAATGATATGCCCCAAGAACTTCACCTCTGGCTGAAAGAAATGGCACTTCCCCAAGTTAAGTTTTAGGCCATGAGAGGTCAACCTATCCAACACGAGTTCCAGTCGTTCCAGATGTTGTTGGAATGTGGATGAAAATACCACCACATCATCCAAGTACAAAAGGAGGCTATGGAAACGCTGATCTCCAAAGATCCTTTCCATTAACCTCTGGAAAGTTCCAGGTGCATTGCACAACCCAAATGGCATCCTTTGAAACTCAAAGAGGCCAAATGGGGTGCAAAATGCTGTTTTCGGTCTGTCTTTTTCTGCCACAGACACCTGATTATAACCACTTGCCAGATCGAGAGTGGAGAAGAGGCAAGCGCCTGAAAGAGCATCTAAAGATTCCTCAATCCGAGGCAATGGGAAGGCATCTTTTCTGGTTTTCGCATTCAATTGTCTATAATCAACACATAAACGGATAGATCCATCCTTCTTTTGAACTACGACGATGGGTGAAGAGAAGGGACTACAGCTGGGTTTTACCACACCCTGCTCCAACAACTCTTGAATGTGCGTCTTCACAACCTCATACTGTGACGGTGGCAGCCTACGGTAGCGTTGCCGCACCGGTGTTTCATCCACTAATGGAATTTCGTGTTCAATAAGGTCTGTACAACCCAACTCCCCTTCTCCATGACTAAAAGCGGCACTATACTTTTGGAGTAAAGACTTGGCCTCTTGCTGCTCTGAGTCGGTCAAATTAGGCCAGGTGGTGTCGGCGAGACAAGGAAGGTGAGAGGTGGTGACCGCCATGGACTGAATGAAAGCTACAGGACCTTGGTTACCATCTTCTTCGTGAAAAACAATGGGCTTGTTAGCAGAACATACCTCTATCATATGTAGTTGACCCAAGGTGGTGCGTGGTCTTATCCACCAATCCTCCTTTCCCACATTGACTACCGGCACATCAACAGTGCCATCACCAATGGGGAGTAAAGAACTAGGAATGAGCAAATCTGTTGGCAACTGCCACCCTATGTCTCCTGGTTCTATAAATGCTGAGGAAATCAAAGGGCAAAGACCCTGCCTGCATACAGCTGAAATCAATTTCATAGACCCAGCAGGCACAAGAATGGAAGAGCCTGGGGGGGTTGAGACCTTACCCAAGAAACCAGAGTTGGACAAGTCATCAAAATTTTGACACGCCAACAGAGCATGTTTCCAGATGGAGGGGACATCAGTGGAAGGAGACGTAAACAAACTAGCGCCGTCCTGACAGAACATTTCTCGCAGACAGCAACGGAGGACATTCATTCCGACAAGCCCTGGGACAGTGTTCGTTTTCAGCTTTGACCTATAATCTGGTGGATCATGAACAACCAGAATGCCTACGGAGGGAAGCACCTTACCCAGGACTTCTATGTCCAGCTCTAAATAGCCTCGGTAAGGGATGTCCAACCCATTAGCTGCCCTTAACTGCAGCCATCTACAAGAGCGTAGCTGGTCTTGTCCCTGAACTTTGAAGTGGTCTTTAAAGAAAGATTCTGTGATGGTAGATACCATAGAACCAGTATCAACAAGGCACGTGATGGGCACTCCCCCCATCTTAATGTCAGCCACCGGGCACTGCCCTATAAGTACAGAATGAGAAGGTGGTGTGGGGAGAAGAGAACCTGAGCCTGATGTGGCCCCACCTAGTGCTTGGCTCCGTACACTAGATGGTGCTAGTTTCCCTGCAACCCACTAGATTGAACATCAACTGCATTAGCTGCCCTCTGCCCAGAGTCACTCCGTACCCGCTGTCCCTGCCGACGGACCATCGAGCAGTCCCTTGCCATGTGACCAGCCTGGTCACACCTCAAGCAAATAGGTCGACCATCGGCTTCGAATCTGTAACGACGTGGTGGATTACTTGGCCTACTGTTGGGATTGGAAGGTACTGGTCCAGAGGACAAATGTTTTAGGATGGTGTCCAATTGGGCTTGTTGCCTACGCAAACAATCTTTAAGTTCTGCCAATTCATCATTCGTTTTTGCAGCTACAGCCTGGGTCTCAGCTCCCCATTCCCCTGCTACCCCGGAACTTGCATCACAAGAGAAAGCTCTGGCGCGTAATGGGCGGCCTCCCTCCCCATCGTCAGCCCAACGAAATGCTTCCCTACGCACATCCAAAAAAGTTGAGACAGGATTGAGGCGAATGAATTGTTTTAATTCGCGGCGCAACATTTTGTCTCTAACATTTTCAACAAATTGATCGCGGAGGACCGAATCAGGGTTAGAAAGGGCATTTGAATTTTTACGCTGACAAATTTCCATTAGGGCCATTAATGAATGGGAAAACTCACGTACCGTTTCTCCCTCGCGCTGGCGGCATTGGAAAATTTTTTGCTGGGCCTCGATGTAAGAGTGTGTACAGCCAAAAGTCTCTGACAATATTCTAACAATCTTCTCAGGGTCAGCCCGATCAGTAGCTGGACGAAGTTTAATTTCTAATTTAGCCTCGCCCTCAAGAAGATCATATACAAAATAAGCCTGTTCATTGGAAGACATATGTCTAGCCTGTAAGCATTTGCTTGCTCTTCAACCCATTCCTCCACGGGAGGACAGTCTGGACCTGGAGTACCAGAAAACTTGGGATATTTACGTTCCCTCGGCACATACACATACCTCATACCAGATGACCCTGGCACTGGCCGACTTGGCTCTCCCTGATCTGGATCCACTGGGGGCACTACATTTCCCTGCTGGAGTCTTTCATTGTCTGCTTGAAGTTGTTTAATTTGCTCAGTTAGAAGCCTGACCTGGTCTTCCATGACCTGTGAGATTTGAACCGAACAACAAAAGACAGGGTTAAATGTTAACACAAACCACTTATCGCTTACAGCGTCGTCGTCCCAGATCCTTCCTCAGCCACTGTTTTTCCTGTAATCAATGTGACCTCGGTTATTGCCACCACAAAAATAACACGCATACAAAACTCAAACAAAAAGCACACACACACACACACAAATCAAACAAGGATACACACAAAACAAAAAGTCTTACACCAGTTCCAATTTATCCTGCCGACTACGCCAAATGTGACCCCCAGGGGGTGCTCAAGCTCACAATTTGTATAGCTAAGCTAGGCCACCAAACAGAGCTCTCCCTCAAACTATCTAGGCAGGTTATGTCCAATGAAGGAAGAAAAATGGAACTGATGTAATCAAAAAATATACATTTATTAGACACTAGACAGACACTATAAATACACTGATCGGCAATTAGGACAAGCAAATGTTCCACATAGGCAACAGTGGATGAAATTCTACAATAAATAACAACGAATGAATAGGTCTTCCAGATGAGTTACAGTGTATAAAGTCAAATACATTAATAAATACTTCACATACACAATCTAAAAACACTCCAATCTGAAAGAGGCACTTCACATCAAATGGGCCGTACACACAGACACGGCGGTTCACACTTCACACTAGTGAGCACTGCAAACGAAGCACTGTCCCCATAAGAAATATTGCACCATTCCCAGGCCGAACACGTATTACAATGACTGGCAGATAAAGAAACAAACAAAACATTTAAGATAACAGGTTACCACCAGCAGGCTTCCCCCTAGGCCCACCTAAGTTCCCAGTAAACATTCAACAGATGTGGTAGGTTCCCGAGGCACATACATACATTAATTGAAATAAAACAATAGTTAATTCCAGGAAAAACAGTGGCTTGGACAGACGAAGGCAATCCTTCTGTAATAAAAAAGCATAAATGGTTTGTAATGCTACGTTTGGTAGCATCGTAGCATAAACGCCAAAGTCACTTGTACGAAGGCCAATATCTTATTCAAATGGCTGCAGTCAGCTAGTTACGCTTTTTGAACTGCGGCACTACTTCCTATTACTAAATGTAGTAACAATTAAATCAGGACTAAATCTCCGATTGAAAGACTAGCTACGTAAAAGGAGTTGAATGAACTTACGTTTTTAAGACCAGCCAAGATGAATTAGACGAGCCAATAAAGTTATACCAGTGTGGATGACTAATAGCTGTGCACACTCTCACCAGCATCAGCGTTGCTTCTGCCCATAGACAATATCAAGACAGGAAACGGTCAGAGCTAAAAATACTACTTGTTACGTCTGAAGGAAAAGGGGAGCAAGTAAACTTACGTTGCTGTAAACCAGTGTGGATTCACTACTCGCTATTATGCGAGCAAAGTAGACTTGAAACTGCGTGTACCATTTACTGGTCACCATACGCACAGACACCAGGCCGAGCTACAAACAAACAATGAACCGTGTTAAGTGCTACTCGATGGAAACAAGTTTAGTGTTAGAGACCAAGACGTAACCTTCTGAAAAGACTCACGTTTTCCTGTTTGCACAGCTTATTCCACAAAGCTCACTCTTCAATGCACACCGCATTATTGTTCTCCTGTCCGCATCTCACTCCACATTTAAAAGGAAGCGCTACTGGTACCACCTGATCCAGATAATCAGCGTCAGTGGGACGGTCTTCAAGCTGCGCTTCCTGTCTCAACCACCCTACCCACTACATTCACCGCCCCCTGAATGTCACCGTCCCGGTGACAGGTGGCAAAAAAAATTGCTACACTCAGGGCCTATAAACAACATTGTGGGAGCTAACAGTTAAGTGAGCGCCCCTATGTTCATCTCCAGATGATCGTTTGGTTGATGTACCTGGGAGGTTATAGGGGTTGGAATGGTAGCCAGCTGTTGTTCTATTGGTGCGCCTTGGCACCAGATCTTGCTCAGGTGCCGGCATTGACACTTCAACTCCTGGAGTAAGATCTACAGACAAATCCTGTGAGGTCTGCTCCTGATGTACAGAAGTTGGAGCAGGCCGATTAGCAGCTACAGTGGGAACGGAGCTGATTTGCCCATCCAGGCGGGGAGTGTCTAGGGCTACCAATAGTGCAAAATCATTTTCATTTACACTACTGTTCGGGTCTTCTGATACAAGATCGGACTGGTCTAGATTGGGCCCCGCATTTGTAGATGTATGCAGAGGTGGACAGGGATCGACAGGAAGGGGACGCAACTCCTGCCGGTGAATGTTCTTTTCTGGACCCTGTTGGTTCCTTGGTCTGATTTTGTAAAGGGTGCCAACCTCATCCAAACAGCTCACCACTTCATATATTACAGGGTTCCAATGGTCATGAATTTTGTGACGACCAAGCGGGTGACTCCGACGGTACACTAATGTACCCGGGGGTAAAATGGGCAGAGGAACAGCTTGATGCTTTGCGCGCTGCTTGGCTGCCGCCTCAAGATTGGTGCGAGCCTGCCGGTAAACAACAGAGAGGTGCTCCTGATGTTCTCGAACCCATTCCTCAGTGGTCATTTCAATTGGAGGGTCAACTATACCCAGGAGTGAGTCAAGGGGGAGGATGGGCTTCCGCCCGAACATTAGTTCATATGGAGAAAACCCAGTTGACTGGTGGGCCGTAGTATTATATGCGAATAACATGTGAGGCAAGTGGTGTGGCCACCTTTTCTTTTTTTCTGGGGGCAAGGTACGGAGCAAATCGTGAAGTGTGCGATTAAATCGCTCACATTGTCCATTGCCCTCAGGATGGTAAGGACTTGTGCGGGACTTGTGAATGCCATATAATTGACACAGCCGCTGGAACAATTCCCCCTCGAATTGGCGACCCTGGTCCGTATGAATGCGCTGTGGTACTCCATAGGTATAAAACCACTGTTCGGTAAGAACCCGTGCTACGGTTGTGGCCTTTTGGTCTATGGTGGGATAAGCCTGAGCGAATTTGGAAAACACATCCGTTACGACAAGAAGATTTTCTTTTCCATCGCTAGACTTTTCCAGTGTGGTGAAATCAATGGCTAGAATCTCTAAAGGCTTGAATGCAAGAAGACTACCCATGAACGTTCTTAACTTTGGCTGTACAGCTTTTGCCACTAAACATCGTTGACATTCACGGCACCAGCGCTCGATGTCTTTGCGCATAAAGGGCCAATAACTACGTTGACGAATGAGTGTGGTGGTCCTTTCTACTCCCTGGTGTCCATGGTTATTGTGTAAAGCGGTCAAGACTTCGTCATGTAGCAGCTGAGGCAGCAGCAGCTGCATCACTTTCACACTACGACCAGGGATGTGACTTTGCCGGTACAGCACACCACCCTGTTCCTGTATGTTGGCCCACTGACGCACAAGTTCTACCACAGCAGGGGACTCTTTGGCTCTTTCCAATGCTGTGGGGGGTTTACCTCTCTTCCAGTATACTAGAAAGGCCCTTAGCACCGGGTCTTCTGACTGGAGGAGTTGGAGATCAGCCCTAGTCCTTACTGGGGAGGCATCTATGGCCTGGATGTTAACTGGCCCAGAGGGGTGGGTTGCCAAAACGCTTTTAATCTCAGTAGGGACAGAGATTCCTGGTGCTACCGTTCCTATGGAGTCTGGAACTGGGCATGCAGGTAAACGAGACAATGCATCTGCGTTTCGGTTACATGTACCTGGGCGGTACTCAATTTTGAAATCAAAGAGGGCTAGCTGTGCCGCCCAGCGTTGTTCTACAGCACCCAATTTGGCCGTCTGCAGATAACAGAGGGGGTTATTATCAGTCAACACAGTGAACCTTACGCCTAAGAGGTAGTCTCGAAATTTGTCTGTTACGGCCCACTTAAGGGCCAACAGCTCCAGCTTCATGGCCGAGTAATTGTTCATGTTTCGTTCTGTTGGACGCAACCCCCTACTTGCGTAAGCAACTGGCCGCCGCTGTCCCTCCCCCTGTTCTTGGGACAGAACAGCACCTAGCCCAAGCCCACTCGCATCTACTTCAAGAACAAAAGGCTTGCTGAAATCTGCGTAGCCAAGAACTGGTGCACTTACCAGCTTTTCTTTTAGTGTCTCAAAAGCCTTTTCACAACCCCAGTCCCAGTGATCCCGCAAAGAGGCATTGAAACATGCTCGTTTCTTCTTTGGGGCTGGCTGTAGTTTTGCTACCAACTTATGCAGAGGGGATGCATACCTTGCAAACCCCTCTACAAAGCGCCGATAATATGACGCAAATCCAAGGAACGAGCGCAATTCAGTGATTGTGGTTGGTGTTTTCCAGTCCCTAACTGCACTGATTTTGTCAGGGTCAGTTGAGACTCCTGAAGCTGAAATGATATGCCCCAAGAACTTCACCTCTGGCTGAAAGAAATGGCACTTCCCCAAGTTAAGTTTTAGGCCATGAGAGGTCAACCTATCCAACACGAGTTCCAGTCGTTCCAGATGTTGTTGGAATGTGGATGAAAATACCACCACATCATCCAAGTACAAAAGGAGGCTATGGAAACGCTGATCTCCAAAGATCCTTTCCATTAACCTCTGGAAAGTTCCAGGTGCATTGCACAACCCAAATGGCATCCTTTGAAACTCAAAGAGGCCAAATGGGGTGCAAAATGCTGTTTTCGGTCTGTCTTTTTCTGCCACAGACACCTGATTATAACCACTTGCCAGATCGAGAGTGGAGAAGAGGCAAGCGCCTGAAAGAGCATCTAAAGATTCCTCAATCCGAGGCAATGGGAAGGCATCTTTTCTGGTTTTCGCATTCAATTGTCTATAATCAACACATAAACGGATAGATCCATCCTTCTTTTGAACTACGACGATGGGTGAAGAGAAGGGACTACAGCTGGGTTTTACCACACCCTGCTCCAACAACTCTTGAATGTGCGTCTTCACAACCTCATACTGTGACGGTGGCAGCCTACGGTAGCGTTGCCGCACCGGTGTTTCATCCACTAATGGAATTTCGTGTTCAATAAGGTCTGTACAACCCAACTCCCCTTCTCCATGACTAAAAGCGGCACTATACTTTTGGAGTAAAGACTTGGCCTCTTGCTGCTCTGAGTCGGTCAAATTAGGCCAGGTGGTGTCGGCGAGACAAGGAAGGTGAGAGGTGGTGACCGCCATGGACTGAATGAAAGCTACAGGACCTTGGTTACCATCTTCTTCGTGAAAAACAATGGGCTTGTTAGCAGAACATACCTCTATCATATGTAGTTGACCCAAGGTGGTGCGTGGTCTTATCCACCAATCCTCCTTTCCCACATTGACTACCGGCACATCAACAGTGCCATCACCAATGGGGAGTAAAGAACTAGGAATGAGCAAATCTGTTGGCAACTGCCACCCTATGTCTCCTGGTTCTATAAATGCTGAGGAAATCAAAGGGCAAAGACCCTGCCTGCATACAGCTGAAATCAATTTCATAGACCCAGCAGGCACAAGAATGGAAGAGCCTGGGGGGGTTGAGACCTTACCCAAGAAACCAGAGTTGGACAAGTCATCAAAATTTTGACACGCCAACAGAGCATGTTTCCAGATGGAGGGGACATCAGTGGAAGGAGACGTAAACAAACTAGCGCCGTCCTGACAGAACATTTCTCGCAGACAGCAACGGAGGACATTCATTCCGACAAGCCCTGGGACAGTGTTCGTTTTCAGCTTTGACCTATAATCTGGTGGATCATGAACAACCAGAATGCCTACGGAGGGAAGCACCTTACCCAGGACTTCTATGTCCAGCTCTAAATAGCCTCGGTAAGGGATGTCCAACCCATTAGCTGCCCTTAACTGCAGCCATCTACAAGAGCGTAGCTGGTCTTGTCCCTGAACTTTGAAGTGGTCTTTAAAGAAAGATTCTGTGATGGTAGATACCATAGAACCAGTATCAACAAGGCACGTGATGGGCACTCCCCCCATCTTAATGTCAGCCACCGGGCACTGCCCTATAAGTACAGAATGAGAAGGTGGTGTGGGGAGAAGAGAACCTGAGCCTGATGTGGCCCCACCTAGTGCTTGGCTCCGTACACTAGATGGTGCTAGTTTCCCTGCAACCCACTAGATTGAACATCAACTGCATTAGCTGCCCTCTGCCCAGAGTCACTCCGTACCCGCTGTCCCTGCCGACGGACCATCGAGCAGTCCCTTGCCATGTGACCAGCCTGGTCACACCTCAAGCAAATAGGTCGACCATCGGCTTCGAATCTGTAACGACGTGGTGGATTACTTGGCCTACTGTTGGGATTGGAAGGTACTGGTCCAGAGGACAAATGTTTTAGGATGGTGTCCAATTGGGCTTGTTGCCTACGCAAACAATCTTTAAGTTCTGCCAATTCATCATTCGTTTTTGCAGCTACAGCCTGGGTCTCAGCTCCCCATTCCCCTGCTACCCCGGAACTTGCATCACAAGAGAAAGCTCTGGCGCGTAATGGGCGGCCTCCCTCCCCATCGTCAGCCCAACGAAATGCTTCCCTACGCACATCCAAAAAAGTTGAGACAGGATTGAGGCGAATGAATTGTTTTAATTCGCGGCGCAACATTTTGTCTCTAACATTTTCAACAAATTGATCGCGGAGGACCGAATCAGGGTTAGAAAGGGCATTTGAATTTTTACGCTGACAAATTTCCATTAGGGCCATTAATGAATGGGAAAACTCACGTACCGTTTCTCCCTCGCGCTGGCGGCATTGGAAAATTTTTTGCTGGGCCTCGATGTAAGAGTGTGTACAGCCAAAAGTCTCTGACAATATTCTAACAATCTTCTCAGGGTCAGCCCGATCAGTAGCTGGACGAAGTTTAATTTCTAATTTAGCCTCGCCCTCAAGAAGATCATATACAAAATAAGCCTGTTCATTGGAAGACATATGTCTAGCCTGTAAGCATTTGCGGACCTCTTCAACCCATTCCTCCACGGGAGGACAGTCTGTACCTGGAGTACCAGAAAACTTGGGATATTTACGTTCCCTCGGCACATACACATACCTCATACCAGATGACCCTGGCACTGGCCGACTTGGCTCTCCCTGATCTGGATCCACTGGGGGCACTACATTTCCCTGCTGGAGTCTTTCATTGTCTGCTTGAAGTTGTTTAATTTGCTCAGTTAGAAGCCTGACCTGGTCTTCCATGACCTGTGAGATTTGAACCGAACAACAAAAGACAGGGTTAAATGTTAACACAAACCACTTATCGCTTACAGCGTCGTCGTCCCAGATCCTTCCTCAGCCACTGTTTTTCCTGTAATCAATGTGACCTCGGTTATTGCCACCACAAAAATAACACGCATACAAAACTCAAACAAAAAGCACACACACACACACACACAAATCAAACAAGGATACACACAAAACAAAAAGTCTTACACCAGTTCCAATTTATCCTGCCGACTACGCCAAATGTGACCCCCAGGGGGTGCTCAAGCTCACAATTTGTATAGCTAAGCTAGGCCACCAAACAGAGCTCTCCCTCAAACTATCTAGGCAGGTTATGTCCAATGAAGGAAGAAAAATGGAACTGATGTAATCAAAAAATATACATTTATTAGACACTAGACAGACACTATAAATACACTGATCGGCAATTAGGACAAGCAAATGTTCCACATAGGCAACAGTGGATGAAATTCTACAATAAATAACAACGAATGAATAGGTCTTCCAGATGAGTTACAGTGTATAAAGTCAAATACATTAATAAATACTTCACATACACAATCTAAAAACACTCCAATCTGAAAGAGGCACTTCACATCAAATGGGCCGTACACACAGACACGGCGGTTCACACTTCACACTAGTGAGCACTGCAAACGAAGCACTGTCCCCATAAGAAATATTGCACCATTCCCAGGCCGAACACGTATTACAATGACTGGCAGATAAAGAAACAAACAAAACATTTAAGATAACAGGTTACCACCAGCAGGCTTCCCCCTAGGCCCACCTAAGTTCCCAGTAAACATTCAACAGATGTGGTAGGTTCCCGAGGCACATACATACATTAATTGAAATAAAACAATAGTTAATTCCAGGAAAAACAGTGGCTTGGACAGACGAAGGCAATCCTTCTGTAATAAAAAAGCATAAATGGTTTGTAATGCTACGTTTGGTAGCATCGTAGCATAAACGCCAAAGTCACTTGTACGAAGGCCAATATCTTATTCAAATGGCTGCAGTCAGCTAGTTACGCTTTTTGAACTGCGGCACTACTTCCTATTACTAAATGTAGTAACAATTAAATCAGGACTAAATCTCCGATTGAAAGACTAGCTACGTAAAAGGAGTTGAATGAACTTACGTTTTTAAGACCAGCCAAGATGAATTAGACGAGCCAATAAAGTTATACCAGTGTGGATGACTAATAGCTGTGCACACTCTCACCAGCATCAGCGTTGCTTCTGCCCATAGACAATATCAAGACAGGAAACGGTCAGAGCTAAAAATACTACTTGTTACGTCTGAAGGAAAAGGGGAGCAAGTAAACTTACGTTGCTGTAAACCAGTGTGGATTCACTACTCGCTATTATGCGAGCAAAGTAGACTTGAAACTGCGTGTACCATTTACTGGTCACCATACGCACAGACACCAGGCCGAGCTACAAACAAACAATGAACCGTGTTAAGTGCTACTCGATGGAAACAAGTTTAGTGTTAGAGACCAAGACGTAACCTTCTGAAAAGACTCACGTTTTCCTGTTTGCACAGCTTATTCCACAAAGCTCACTCTTCAATGCACACCGCATTATTGTTCTCCTGTCCGCATCTCACTCCACATTTAAAAGGAAGCGCTACTGGTACCACCTGATCCAGATAATCAGCGTCAGTGGGACGGTCTTCAAGCTGCGCTTCCTGTCTCAACCACCCTACCCACTACATTCACCGCCCCCTGAATGTCACCGTCCCGGTGACAGGTGGCAAAAAAAATTGCTACACTCAGGGCCTATAAACAACATTGTGGGAGCTAACAGTTAAGTGAGCGCCCCTATGTTCATCTCCAGATGATCGTTTGGTTGATGTACCTGGGAGGTTATAGGGGTTGGAATGGTAGCCAGCTGTTGTTCTATTGGTGCGCCTTGGCACCAGATCTTGCTCAGGTGCCGGCATTGACACTTCAACTCCTGGAGTAAGATCTACAGACAAATCCTGTGAGGTCTGCTCCTGATGTACAGAAGTTGGAGCAGGCCGATTAGCAGCTACAGTGGGAACGGAGCTGATTTGCCCATCCAGGCGGGGAGTGTCTAGGGCTACCAATAGTGCAAAATCATTTTCATTTACACTACTGTTCGGGTCTTCTGATACAAGATCGGACTGGTCTAGATTGGGCCCCGCATTTGTAGATGTATGCAGAGGTGGACAGGGATCGACAGGAAGGGGACGCAACTCCTGCCGGTGAATGTTCTTTTCTGGACCCTGTTGGTTCCTTGGTCTGATTTTGTAAAGGGTGCCAACCTCATCCAAACAGCTCACCACTTCATATATTACAGGGTTCCAATGGTCATGAATTTTGTGACGACCAAGCGGGTGACTCCGACGGTACACTAATGTACCCGGGGGTAAAATGGGCAGAGGAACAGCTTGATGCTTTGCGCGCTGCTTGGCTGCCGCCTCAAGATTGGTGCGAGCCTGCCGGTAAACAACAGAGAGGTGCTCCTGATGTTCTCGAACCCATTCCTCAGTGGTCATTTCAATTGGAGGGTCAACTATACCCAGGAGTGAGTCAAGGGGGAGGATGGGCTTCCGCCCGAACATTAGTTCATATGGAGAAAACCCAGTTGACTGGTGGGCCGTAGTATTATATGCGAATAACATGTGAGGCAAGTGGTGTGGCCACCTTTTCTTTTTTTCTGGGGGCAAGGTACGGAGCAAATCGTGAAGCGTGCGATTAAATCGCTCACATTGTCCATTGCCCTCAGGATGGTAAGGACTTGTGCGGGACTTGTGAATGCCATATAATTGACACAGCCGCTGGAACAATTCCCCCTCGAATTGGCGACCCTGGTCCGTATGAATGCGCTGTGGTACTCCATAGGTATAAAACCACTGTTCGGTAAGAACCCGTGCTACGGTTGTGGCCTTTTGGTCTATGGTGGGATAAGCCTGAGCGAATTTGGAAAACACATCCGTTACGACAAGAAGATTTTCTTTTCCATCGCTAGACTTTTCCAGTGTGGTGAAATCAATGGCTAGAATCTCTAAAGGCTTGAATGCAAGAAGACTACCCATGAACGTTCTTAACTTTGGCTGTACAGCTTTTGCCACTAAACATCGTTGACATTCACGGCACCAGCGCTCGATGTCTTTGCGCATAAAGGGCCAATAACTACGTTGACGAATGAGTGTGGTGGTCCTTTCTACTCCCTGGTGTCCATGGTTATTGTGTAAAGCGGTCAAGACTTCGTCATGTAGCAGCTGAGGCAGCAGCAGCTGCATCACTTTCACACTACGACCAGGGATGTGACTTTGCCGGTACAGCACACCACCCTGTTCCTGTATGTTGGCCCACTGACGCACAAGTTCTACCACAGCAGGGGACTCTTTGGCTCTTTCCAATGCTGTGGGGGGTTTACCTCTCTTCCAGTATACTAGAAAGGCCCTTAGCACCGGGTCTTCTGACTGGAGGAGTTGGAGATCAGCCCTAGTCCTTACTGGGGAGGCATCTATGGCCTGGATGTTAACTGGCCCAGAGGGGTGGGTTGCCAAAACGCTTTTAATCTCAGTAGGGACAGAGATTCCTGGTGCTACCGTTCCTATGGAGTCTGGAACTGGGCATGCAGGTAAACGAGACAATGCATCTGCGTTTCGGTTACATGTACCTGGGCGGTACTCAATTTTGAAATCAAAGAGGGCTAGCTGTGCCGCCCAGCGTTGTTCTACAGCACCCAATTTGGCCGTCTGCAGATAACAGAGGGGGTTATTATCAGTCAACACAGTGAACCTTACGCCTAAGAGGTAGTCTCGAAATTTGTCTGTTACGGCCCACTTAAGGGCCAACAGCTCCAGCTTCATGGCCGAGTAATTGTTCATGTTTCGTTCTGTTGGACGCAACCCCCTACTTGCGTAAGCAACTGGCCGCCGCTGTCCCTCCCCCTGTTCTTGGGACAGAACAGCACCTAGCCCAAGCCCACTCGCATCTACTTCAAGAACAAAAGGCTTGCTGAAATCTGTGTAGCCAAGAACTGGTGCACTTACCAGCTTTTCTTTTAGTGTCTCAAAAGCCTTTTCACAACCCCAGTCCCAGTGATCCCGCAAAGAGGCATTGAAACATGCTCGTTTCTTCTTTGGGGCTGGCTGTAGTTTTGCTACCAACTTATGCAGAGGGGATGCATACCTTGCAAACCCCTCTACAAAGCGCCGATAATATGACGCAAATCCAAGGAACGAGCGCAATTCAGTGATTGTGGTTGGTGTTTTCCAGTCCCTAACTGCACTGATTTTGTCAGGGTCAGTTGAGACTCCTGAAGCTGAAATGATATGCCCCAAGAACTTCACCTCTGGCTGAAAGAAATGGCACTTCCCCAAGTTAAGTTTTAGGCCATGAGAGGTCAACCTATCCAACACGAGTTCCAGTCGTTCCAGATGTTGTTGGAATGTGGATGAAAATACCACCACATCATCCAAGTACAAAAGGAGGCTATGGAAACGCTGATCTCCAAAGATCCTTTCCATTAACCTCTGGAAAGTTCCAGGTGCATTGCACAACCCAAATGGCATCCTTTGAAACTCAAAGAGGCCAAATGGGGTGCAAAATGCTGTTTTCGGTCTGTCTTTTTCTGCCACAGACACCTGATTATAACCACTTGCCAGATCGAGAGTGGAGAAGAGGCAAGCGCCTGAAAGAGCATCTAAAGATTCCTCAATCCGAGGCAATGGGAAGGCATCTTTTCTGGTTTTCGCATTCAATTGTCTATAATCAACACATAAACGGATAGATCCATCCTTCTTTTGAACTACGACGATGGGTGAAGAGAAGGGACTACAGCTGGGTTTTACCACACCCTGCTCCAACAACTCTTGAATGTGCGTCTTCACAACCTCATACTGTGACGGTGGCAGCCTACGGTAGCGTTGCCGCACCGGTGTTTCATCCACTAATGGAATTTCGTGTTCAATAAGGTCTGTACAACCCAACTCCCCTTCTCCATGACTAAAAGCGGCACTATACTTTTGGAGTAAAGACTTGGCCTCTTGCTGCTCTGAGTCGGTCAAATTAGGCCAGGTGGTGTCGGCGAGACAAGGAAGGTGAGAGGTGGTGACCGCCATGGACTGAATGAAAGCTACAGGACCTTGGTTACCATCTTCTTCGTGAAAAACAATGGGCTTGTTAGCAGAACATACCTCTATCATATGTAGTTGACCCAAGGTGGTGCGTGGTCTTATCCACCAATCCTCCTTTCCCACATTGACTACCGGCACATCAACAGTGCCATCACCAATGGGGAGTAAAGAACTAGGAATGAGCAAATCTGTTGGCAACTGCCACCCTATGTCTCCTGGTTCTATAAATGCTGAGGAAATCAAAGGGCAAAGACCCTGCCTGCATACAGCTGAAATCAATTTCATAGACCCAGCAGGCACAAGAATGGAAGAGCCTGGGGGGGTTGAGACCTTACCCAAGAAACCAGAGTTGGACAAGTCATCAAAATTTTGACACGCCAACAGAGCATGTTTCCAGATGGAGGGGACATCAGTGGAAGGAGACGTAAACAAACTAGCGCCGTCCTGACAGAACATTTCTCGCAGACAGCAACGGAGGACATTCATTCCGACAAGCCCTGGGACAGTGTTCGTTTTCAGCTTTGACCTATAATCTGGTGGATCATGAACAACCAGAATGCCTACGGAGGGAAGCACCTTACCCAGGACTTCTATGTCCAGCTCTAAATAGCCTCGGTAAGGGATGTCCAACCCATTAGCTGCCCTTAACTGCAGCCATCTACAAGAGCGTAGCTGGTCTTGTCCCTGAACTTTGAAGTGGTCTTTAAAGAAAGATTCTGTGATGGTAGATACCATAGAACCAGTATCAACAAGGCACGTGATGGGCACTCCCCCCATCTTAATGTCAGCCACCGGGCACTGCCCTATAAGTACAGAATGAGAAGGTGGTGTGGGGAGAAGAGAACCTGAGCCTGATGTGGCCCCACCTAGTGCTTGGCTCCGTACACTAGATGGTGCTAGTTTCCCTGCAACCCACTAGATTGAACATCAACTGCATTAGCTGCCCTCTGCCCAGAGTCACTCCGTACCCGCTGTCCCTGCCGACGGACCATCGAGCAGTCCCTTGCCATGTGACCAGCCTGGTCACACCTCAAGCAAATAGGTCGACCATCGGCTTCGAATCTGTAACGACGTGGTGGATTACTTGGCCTACTGTTGGGATTGGAAGGTACTGGTCCAGAGGACAAATGTTTTAGGATGGTGTCCAATTGGGCTTGTTGCCTACGCAAACAATCTTTAAGTTCTGCCAATTCATCATTCGTTTTTGCAGCTACAGCCTGGGTCTCAGCTCCCCATTCCCCTGCTACCCCGGAACTTGCATCACAAGAGAAAGCTCTGGCGCGTAATGGGCGGCCTCCCTCCCCATCGTCAGCCCAACGAAATGCTTCCCTACGCACATCCAAAAAAGTTGAGACAGGATTGAGGCGAATGAATTGTTTTAATTCGCGGCGCAACATTTTGTCTCTAACATTTTCAACAAATTGATCGCGGAGGACCGAATCAGGGTTAGAAAGGGCATTTGAATTTTTACGCTGACAAATTTCCATTAGGGCCATTAATGAATGGGAAAACTCACGTACCGTTTCTCCCTCGCGCTGGCGGCATTGGAAAATTTTTTGCTGGGCCTCGATGTAAGAGTGTGTACAGCCAAAAGTCTCTGACAATATTCTAACAATCTTCTCAGGGTCAGCCCGATCAGTAGCTGGACGAAGTTTAATTTCTAATTTAGCCTCGCCCTCAAGAAGATCATATACAAAATAAGCCTGTTCATTGGAAGACATATGTCTAGCCTGTAAGCATTTGCTTGCTCTTCAACCCATTCCTCCACGGGAGGACAGTCTGGACCTGGAGTACCAGAAAACTTGGGATATTTACGTTCCCTCGGCACATACACATACCTCATACCAGATGACCCTGGCACTGGCCGACTTGGCTCTCCCTGATCTGGATCCACTGGGGGCACTACATTTCCCTGCTGGAGTCTTTCATTGTCTGCTTGAAGTTGTTTAATTTGCTCAGTTAGAAGCCTGACCTGGTCTTCCATGACCTGTGAGATTTGAACCGAACAACAAAAGACAGGGTTAAATGTTAACACAAACCACTTATCGCTTACAGCGTCGTCGTCCCAGATCCTTCCTCAGCCACTGTTTTTCCTGTAATCAATGTGACCTCGGTTATTGCCACCACAAAAATAACACGCATACAAAACTCAAACAAAAAGCACACACACACACACACAAATCAAACAAGGATACACACAAAACAAAAAGTCTTACACCAGTTCCAATTTATCCTGCCGACTACGCCAAATGTGACCCCCAGGGGGTGCTCAAGCTCACAATTTGTATAGCTAAGCTAGGCCACCAAACAGAGCTCTCCCTCAAACTATCTAGGCAGGTTATGTCCAATGAAGGAAGAAAAATGGAACTGATGTAATCAAAAAATATACATTTATTAGACACTAGACAGACACTATAAATACACTGATCGGCAATTAGGACAAGCAAATGTTCCACATAGGCAACAGTGGATGAAATTCTACAATAAATAACAACGAATGAATAGGTCTTCCAGATGAGTTACAGTGTATAAAGTCAAATACATTAATAAATACTTCACATACACAATCTAAAAACACTCCAATCTGAAAGAGGCACTTCACATCAAATGGGCCGTACACACAGACACGGCGGTTCACACTTCACACTAGTGAGCACTGCAAACGAAGCACTGTCCCCATAAGAAATATTGCACCATTCCCAGGCCGAACACGTATTACAATGACTGGCAGATAAAGAAACAAACAAAACATTTAAGATAACAGGTTACCACCAGCAGGCTTCCCCCTAGGCCCACCTAAGTTCCCAGTAAACATTCAACAGATGTGGTAGGTTCCCGAGGCACATACATACATTAATTGAAATAAAACAATAGTTAATTCCAGGAAAAACAGTGGCTTGGACAGACGAAGGCAATCCTTCTGTAATAAAAAAGCATAAATGGTTTGTAATGCTACGTTTGGTAGCATCGTAGCATAAACGCCAAAGTCACTTGTACGAAGGCCAATATCTTATTCAAATGGCTGCAGTCAGCTAGTTACGCTTTTTGAACTGCGGCACTACTTCCTATTACTAAATGTAGTAACAATTAAATCAGGACTAAATCTCCGATTGAAAGACTAGCTACGTAAAAGGAGTTGAATGAACTTACGTTTTTAAGACCAGCCAAGATGAATTAGACGAGCCAATAAAGTTATACCAGTGTGGATGACTAATAGCTGTGCACACTCTCACCAGCATCAGCGTTGCTTCTGCCCATAGACAATATCAAGACAGGAAACGGTCAGAGCTAAAAATACTACTTGTTACGTCTGAAGGAAAAGGGGAGCAAGTAAACTTACGTTGCTGTAAACCAGTGTGGATTCACTACTCGCTATTATGCGAGCAAAGTAGACTTGAAACTGCGTGTACCATTTACTGGTCACCATACGCACAGACACCAGGCCGAGCTACAAACAAACAATGAACCGTGTTAAGTGCTACTCGATGGAAACAAGTTTAGTGTTAGAGACCAAGACGTAACCTTCTGAAAAGACTCACGTTTTCCTGTTTGCACAGCTTATTCCACAAAGCTCACTCTTCAATGCACACCGCATTATTGTTCTCCTGTCCGCATCTCACTCCACATTTAAAAGGAAGCGCTACTGGTACCACCTGATCCAGATAATCAGCGTCAGTGGGACGGTCTTCAAGCTGCGCTTCCTGTCTCAACCACCCTACCCACTACATTCACCGCCCCCTGAATGTCACCGTCCCGGTGACAGGTGGCAAAAAAAATTGCTACACTCAGGGCCTATAAACAACATTGTGGGAGCTAACAGTTAAGTGAGCGCCCCTATGTTCATCTCCAGATGATCGTTTGGTTGATGTACCTGGGAGGTTATAGGGGTTGGAATGGTAGCCAGCTGTTGTTCTATTGGTGCGCCTTGGCACCAGATCTTGCTCAGGTGCCGGCATTGACACTTCAACTCCTGGAGTAAGATCTACAGACAAATCCTGTGAGGTCTGCTCCTGATGTACAGAAGTTGGAGCAGGCCGATTAGCAGCTACAGTGGGAACGGAGCTGATTTGCCCATCCAGGCGGGGAGTGTCTAGGGCTACCAATAGTGCAAAATCATTTTCATTTACACTACTGTTCGGGTCTTCTGATACAAGATCGGACTGGTCTAGATTGGGCCCCGCATTTGTAGATGTATGCAGAGGTGGACAGGGATCGACAGGAAGGGGACGCAACTCCTGCCGGTGAATGTTCTTTTCTGGACCCTGTTGGTTCCTTGGTCTGATTTTGTAAAGGGTGCCAACCTCATCCAAACAGCTCACCACTTCATATATTACAGGGTTCCAATGGTCATGAATTTTGTGACGACCAAGCGGGTGACTCCGACGGTACACTAATGTACCCGGGGGTAAAATGGGCAGAGGAACAGCTTGATGCTTTGCGCGCTGCTTGGCTGCCGCCTCAAGATTGGTGCGAGCCTGCCGGTAAACAACAGAGAGGTGCTCCTGATGTTCTCGAACCCATTCCTCAGTGGTCATTTCAATTGGAGGGTCAACTATACCCAGGAGTGAGTCAAGGGGGAGGATGGGCTTCCGCCCGAACATTAGTTCATATGGAGAAAACCCAGTTGACTGGTGGGCCGTAGTATTATATGCGAATAACATGTGAGGCAAGTGGTGTGGCCACCTTTTCTTTTTTTCTGGGGGCAAGGTACGGAGCAAATCGTGAAGCGTGCGATTAAATCGCTCACATTGTCCATTGCCCTCAGGATGGTAAGGACTTGTGCGGGACTTGTGAATGCCATATAATTGACACAGCCGCTGGAACAATTCCCCCTCGAATTGGCGACCCTGGTCCGTATGAATGCGCTGTGGTACTCCATAGGTATAAAACCACTGTTCGGTAAGAACCCGTGCTACGGTTGTGGCCTTTTGGTCTATGGTGGGATAAGCCTGAGCGAATTTGGAAAACACATCCGTTACGACAAGAAGATTTTCTTTTCCATCGCTAGACTTTTCCAGTGTGGTGAAATCAATGGCTAGAATCTCTAAAGGCTTGAATGCAAGAAGACTACCCATGAACGTTCTTAACTTTGGCTGTACAGCTTTTGCCACTAAACATCGTTGACATTCACGGCACCAGCGCTCGATGTCTTTGCGCATAAAGGGCCAATAACTACGTTGACGAATGAGTGTGGTGGTCCTTTCTACTCCCTGGTGTCCATGGTTATTGTGTAAAGCGGTCAAGACTTCGTCATGTAGCAGCTGAGGCAGCAGCAGCTGCATCACTTTCACACTACGACCAGGGATGTGACTTTGCCGGTACAGCACACCACCCTGTTCCTGTATGTTGGCCCACTGACGCACAAGTTCTACCACAGCAGGGGACTCTTTGGCTCTTTCCAATGCTGTGGGGGGTTTACCTCTCTTCCAGTATACTAGAAAGGCCCTTAGCACCGGGTCTTCTGACTGGAGGAGTTGGAGATCAGCCCTAGTCCTTACTGGGGAGGCATCTATGGCCTGGATGTTAACTGGCCCAGAGGGGTGGGTTGCCAAAACGCTTTTAATCTCAGTAGGGACAGAGATTCCTGGTGCTACCGTTCCTATGGAGTCTGGAACTGGGCATGCAGGTAAACGAGACAATGCATCTGCGTTTCGGTTACATGTACCTGGGCGGTACTCAATTTTGAAATCAAAGAGGGCTAGCTGTGCCGCCCAGCGTTGTTCTACAGCACCCAATTTGGCCGTCTGCAGATAACAGAGGGGGTTATTATCAGTCAACACAGTGAACCTTACGCCTAAGAGGTAGTCTCGAAATTTGTCTGTTACGGCCCACTTAAGGGCCAACAGCTCCAGCTTCATGGCCGAGTAATTGTTCATGTTTCGTTCTGTTGGACGCAACCCCCTACTTGCGTAAGCAACTGGCCGCCGCTGTCCCTCCCCCTGTTCTTGGGACAGAACAGCACCTAGCCCAAGCCCACTCGCATCTACTTCAAGAACAAAAGGCTTGCTGAAATCTGCGTAGCCAAGAACTGGTGCACTTACCAGCTTTTCTTTTAGTGTCTCAAAAGCCTTTTCACAACCCCAGTCCCAGTGATCCCGCAAAGAGGCATTGAAACATGCTCGTTTCTTCTTTGGGGCTGGCTGTAGTTTTGCTACCAACTTATGCAGAGGGGATGCATACCTTGCAAACCCCTCTACAAAGCGCCGATAATATGACGCAAATCCAAGGAACGAGCGCAATTCAGTGATTGTGGTTGGTGTTTTCCAGTCCCTAACTGCACTGATTTTGTCAGGGTCAGTTGAGACTCCTGAAGCTGAAATGATATGCCCCAAGAACTTCACCTCTGGCTGAAAGAAATGGCACTTCCCCAAGTTAAGTTTTAGGCCATGAGAGGTCAACCTATCCAACACGAGTTCCAGTCGTTCCAGATGTTGTTGGAATGTGGATGAAAATACCACCACATCATCCAAGTACAAAAGGAGGCTATGGAAACGCTGATCTCCAAAGATCCTTTCCATTAACCTCTGGAAAGTTCCAGGTGCATTGCACAACCCAAATGGCATCCTTTGAAACTCAAAGAGGCCAAATGGGGTGCAAAATGCTGTTTTCGGTCTGTCTTTTTCTGCCACAGACACCTGATTATAACCACTTGCCAGATCGAGAGTGGAGAAGAGGCAAGCGCCTGAAAGAGCATCTAAAGATTCCTCAATCCGAGGCAATGGGAAGGCATCTTTTCTGGTTTTCGCATTCAATTGTCTATAATCAACACATAAACGGATAGATCCATCCTTCTTTTGAACTACGACGATGGGTGAAGAGAAGGGACTACAGCTGGGTTTTACCACACCCTGCTCCAACAACTCTTGAATGTGCGTCTTCACAACCTCATACTGTGACGGTGGCAGCCTACGGTAGCGTTGCCGCACCGGTGTTTCATCCACTAATGGAATTTCGTGTTCAATAAGGTCTGTACAACCCAACTCCCCTTCTCCATGACTAAAAGCGGCACTATACTTTTGGAGTAAAGACTTGGCCTCTTGCTGCTCTGAGTCGGTCAAATTAGGCCAGGTGGTGTCGGCGAGACAAGGAAGGTGAGAGGTGGTGACCGCCATGGACTGAATGAAAGCTACAGGACCTTGGTTACCATCTTCTTCGTGAAAAACAATGGGCTTGTTAGCAGAACATACCTCTATCATATGTAGTTGACCCAAGGTGGTGCGTGGTCTTATCCACCAATCCTCCTTTCCCACATTGACTACCGGCACATCAACAGTGCCATCACCAATGGGGAGTAAAGAACTAGGAATGAGCAAATCTGTTGGCAACTGCCACCCTATGTCTCCTGGTTCTATAAATGCTGAGGAAATCAAAGGGCAAAGACCCTGCCTGCATACAGCTGAAATCAATTTCATAGACCCAGCAGGCACAAGAATGGAAGAGCCTGGGGGGGTTGAGACCTTACCCAAGAAACCAGAGTTGGACAAGTCATCAAAATTTTGACACGCCAACAGAGCATGTTTCCAGATGGAGGGGACATCAGTGGAAGGAGACGTAAACAAACTAGCGCCGTCCTGACAGAACATTTCTCGCAGACAGCAACGGAGGACATTCATTCCGACAAGCCCTGGGACAGTGTTCGTTTTCAGCTTTGACCTATAATCTGGTGGATCATGAACAACCAGAATGCCTACGGAGGGAAGCACCTTACCCAGGACTTCTATGTCCAGCTCTAAATAGCCTCGGTAAGGGATGTCCAACCCATTAGCTGCCCTTAACTGCAGCCATCTACAAGAGCGTAGCTGGTCTTGTCCCTGAACTTTGAAGTGGTCTTTAAAGAAAGATTCTGTGATGGTAGATACCATAGAACCAGTATCAACAAGGCACGTGATGGGCACTCCCCCCATCTTAATGTCAGCCACCGGGCACTGCCCTATAAGTACAGAATGAGAAGGTGGTGTGGGGAGAAGAGAACCTGAGCCTGATGTGGCCCCACCTAGTGCTTGGCTCCGTACACTAGATGGTGCTAGTTTCCCTGCAACCCACTAGATTGAACATCAACTGCATTAGCTGCCCTCTGCCCAGAGTCACTCCGTACCCGCTGTCCCTGCCGACGGACCATCGAGCAGTCCCTTGCCATGTGACCAGCCTGGTCACACCTCAAGCAAATAGGTCGACCATCGGCTTCGAATCTGTAACGACGTGGTGGATTACTTGGCCTACTGTTGGGATTGGAAGGTACTGGTCCAGAGGACAAATGTTTTAGGATGGTGTCCAATTGGGCTTGTTGCCTACGCAAACAATCTTTAAGTTCTGCCAATTCATCATTCGTTTTTGCAGCTACAGCCTGGGTCTCAGCTCCCCATTCCCCTGCTACCCCGGAACTTGCATCACAAGAGAAAGCTCTGGCGCGTAATGGGCGGCCTCCCTCCCCATCGTCAGCCCAACGAAATGCTTCCCTACGCACATCCAAAAAAGTTGAGACAGGATTGAGGCGAATGAATTGTTTTAATTCGCGGCGCAACATTTTGTCTCTAACATTTTCAACAAATTGATCGCGGAGGACCGAATCAGGGTTAGAAAGGGCATTTGAATTTTTACGCTGACAAATTTCCATTAGGGCCATTAATGAATGGGAAAACTCACGTACCGTTTCTCCCTCGCGCTGGCGGCATTGGAAAATTTTTTGCTGGGCCTCGATGTAAGAGTGTGTACAGCCAAAAGTCTCTGACAATATTCTAACAATCTTCTCAGGGTCAGCCCGATCAGTAGCTGGACGAAGTTTAATTTCTAATTTAGCCTCGCCCTCAAGAAGATCATATACAAAATAAGCCTGTTCATTGGAAGACATATGTCTAGCCTGTAAGCATTTGCGGACCTCTTCAACCCATTCCTCCACGGGAGGACAGTCTGTACCTGGAGTACCAGAAAACTTGGGATATTTACGTTCCCTCGGCACATACACATACCTCATACCAGATGACCCTGGCACTGGCCGACTTGGCTCTCCCTGATCTGGATCCACTGGGGGCACTACATTTCCCTGCTGGAGTCTTTCATTGTCTGCTTGAAGTTGTTTAATTTGCTCAGTTAGAAGCCTGACCTGGTCTTCCATGACCTGTGAGATTTGAACCGAACAACAAAAGACAGGGTTAAATGTTAACACAAACCACTTATCGCTTACAGCGTCGTCGTCCCAGATCCTTCCTCAGCCACTGTTTTTCCTGTAATCAATGTGACCTCGGTTATTGCCACCACAAAAATAACACGCATACAAAACTCAAAC
The DNA here is from genome assembly GCF_018492685.1 of Alosa sapidissima. Lineage (NCBI taxonomy): Eukaryota > Metazoa > Chordata > Actinopteri > Clupeiformes > Clupeidae > Alosa > Alosa sapidissima. The sequence continues at coordinate 31,061,986 of NC_055965.1, forward strand.
AAAAAGCACACACACACACACACACAAATCAAACAAGGATACACACAAAACAAAAAGTCTTACACCAGTTCCAATTTATCCTGCCGACTACGCCAAATGTGACCCCCAGGGGGTGCTCAAGCTCACAATTTGTATAGCTAAGCTAGGCCACCAAACAGAGCTCTCCCTCAAACTATCTAGGCAGGTTATGTCCAATGAAGGAAGAAAAATGGAACTGATGTAATCAAAAAATATACATTTATTAGACACTAGACAGACACTATAAATACACTGATCGGCAATTAGGACAAGCAAATGTTCCACATAGGCAACAGTGGATGAAATTCTACAATAAATAACAACGAATGAATAGGTCTTCCAGATGAGTTACAGTGTATAAAGTCAAATACATTAATAAATACTTCACATACACAATCTAAAAACACTCCAATCTGAAAGAGGCACTTCACATCAAATGGGCCGTACACACAGACACGGCGGTTCACACTTCACACTAGTGAGCACTGCAAACGAAGCACTGTCCCCATAAGAAATATTGCACCATTCCCAGGCCGAACACGTATTACAATGACTGGCAGATAAAGAAACAAACAAAACATTTAAGATAACAGGTTACCACCAGCAGGCTTCCCCCTAGGCCCACCTAAGTTCCCAGTAAACATTCAACAGATGTGGTAGGTTCCCGAGGCACATACATACATTAATTGAAATAAAACAATAGTTAATTCCAGGAAAAACAGTGGCTTGGACAGACGAAGGCAATCCTTCTGTAATAAAAAAGCATAAATGGTTTGTAATGCTACGTTTGGTAGCATCGTAGCATAAACGCCAAAGTCACTTGTACGAAGGCCAATATCTTATTCAAATGGCTGCAGTCAGCTAGTTACGCTTTTTGAACTGCGGCACTACTTCCTATTACTAAATGTAGTAACAATTAAATCAGGACTAAATCTCCGATTGAAAGACTAGCTACGTAAAAGGAGTTGAATGAACTTACGTTTTTAAGACCAGCCAAGATGAATTAGACGAGCCAATAAAGTTATACCAGTGTGGATGACTAATAGCTGTGCACACTCTCACCAGCATCAGCGTTGCTTCTGCCCATAGACAATATCAAGACAGGAAACGGTCAGAGCTAAAAATACTACTTGTTACGTCTGAAGGAAAAGGGGAGCAAGTAAACTTACGTTGCTGTAAACCAGTGTGGATTCACTACTCGCTATTATGCGAGCAAAGTAGACTTGAAACTGCGTGTACCATTTACTGGTCACCATACGCACAGACACCAGGCCGAGCTACAAACAAACAATGAACCGTGTTAAGTGCTACTCGATGGAAACAAGTTTAGTGTTAGAGACCAAGACGTAACCTTCTGAAAAGACTCACGTTTTCCTGTTTGCACAGCTTATTCCACAAAGCTCACTCTTCAATGCACACCGCATTATTGTTCTCCTGTCCGCATCTCACTCCACATTTAAAAGGAAGCGCTACTGGTACCACCTGATCCAGATAATCAGCGTCAGTGGGACGGTCTTCAAGCTGCGCTTCCTGTCTCAACCACCCTACCCACTACATTCACCGCCCCCTGAATGTCACCGTCCCGGTGACAGGTGGCAAAAAAAATTGCTACACTCAGGGCCTATAAACAACATTGTGGGAGCTAACAGTTAAGTGAGCGCCCCTATGTTCATCTCCAGATGATCGTTTGGTTGATGTACCTGGGAGGTTATAGGGGTTGGAATGGTAGCCAGCTGTTGTTCTATTGGTGCGCCTTGGCACCAGATCTTGCTCAGGTGCCGGCATTGACACTTCAACTCCTGGAGTAAGATCTACAGACAAATCCTGTGAGGTCTGCTCCTGATGTACAGAAGTTGGAGCAGGCCGATTAGCAGCTACAGTGGGAACGGAGCTGATTTGCCCATCCAGGCGGGGAGTGTCTAGGGCTACCAATAGTGCAAAATCATTTTCATTTACACTACTGTTCGGGTCTTCTGATACAAGATCGGACTGGTCTAGATTGGGCCCCGCATTTGTAGATGTATGCAGAGGTGGACAGGGATCGACAGGAAGGGGACGCAACTCCTGCCGGTGAATGTTCTTTTCTGGACCCTGTTGGTTCCTTGGTCTGATTTTGTAAAGGGTGCCAACCTCATCCAAACAGCTCACCACTTCATATATTACAGGGTTCCAATGGTCATGAATTTTGTGACGACCAAGCGGGTGACTCCGACGGTACACTAATGTACCCGGGGGTAAAATGGGCAGAGGAACAGCTTGATGCTTTGCGCGCTGCTTGGCTGCCGCCTCAAGATTGGTGCGAGCCTGCCGGTAAACAACAGAGAGGTGCTCCTGATGTTCTCGAACCCATTCCTCAGTGGTCATTTCAATTGGAGGGTCAACTATACCCAGGAGTGAGTCAAGGGGGAGGATGGGCTTCCGCCCGAACATTAGTTCATATGGAGAAAACCCAGTTGACTGGTGGGCCGTAGTATTATATGCGAATAACATGTGAGGCAAGTGGTGTGGCCACCTTTTCTTTTTTTCTGGGGGCAAGGTACGGAGCAAATCGTGAAGCGTGCGATTAAATCGCTCACATTGTCCATTGCCCTCAGGATGGTAAGGACTTGTGCGGGACTTGTGAATGCCATATAATTGACACAGCCGCTGGAACAATTCCCCCTCGAATTGGCGACCCTGGTCCGTATGAATGCGCTGTGGTACTCCATAGGTATAAAACCACTGTTCGGTAAGAACCCGTGCTACGGTTGTGGCCTTTTGGTCTATGGTGGGATAAGCCTGAGCGAATTTGGAAAACACATCCGTTACGACAAGAAGATTTTCTTTTCCATCGCTAGACTTTTCCAGTGTGGTGAAATCAATGGCTAGAATCTCTAAAGGCTTGAATGCAAGAAGACTACCCATGAACGTTCTTAACTTTGGCTGTACAGCTTTTGCCACTAAACATCGTTGACATTCACGGCACCAGCGCTCGATGTCTTTGCGCATAAAGGGCCAATAACTACGTTGACGAATGAGTGTGGTGGTCCTTTCTACTCCCTGGTGTCCATGGTTATTGTGTAAAGCGGTCAAGACTTCGTCATGTAGCAGCTGAGGCAGCAGCAGCTGCATCACTTTCACACTACGACCAGGGATGTGACTTTGCCGGTACAGCACACCACCCTGTTCCTGTATGTTGGCCCACTGACGCACAAGTTCTACCACAGCAGGGGACTCTTTGGCTCTTTCCAATGCTGTGGGGGGTTTACCTCTCTTCCAGTATACTAGAAAGGCCCTTAGCACCGGGTCTTCTGACTGGAGGAGTTGGAGATCAGCCCTAGTCCTTACTGGGGAGGCATCTATGGCCTGGATGTTAACTGGCCCAGAGGGGTGGGTTGCCAAAACGCTTTTAATCTCAGTAGGGACAGAGATTCCTGGTGCTACCGTTCCTATGGAGTCTGGAACTGGGCATGCAGGTAAACGAGACAATGCATCTGCGTTTCGGTTACATGTACCTGGGCGGTACTCAATTTTGAAATCAAAGAGGGCTAGCTGTGCCGCCCAGCGTTGTTCTACAGCACCCAATTTGGCCGTCTGCAGATAACAGAGGGGGTTATTATCAGTCAACACAGTGAACCTTACGCCTAAGAGGTAGTCTCGAAATTTGTCTGTTACGGCCCACTTAAGGGCCAACAGCTCCAGCTTCATGGCCGAGTAATTGTTCATGTTTCGTTCTGTTGGACGCAACCCCCTACTTGCGTAAGCAACTGGCCGCCGCTGTCCCTCCCCCTGTTCTTGGGACAGAACAGCACCTAGCCCAAGCCCACTCGCATCTACTTCAAGAACAAAAGGCTTGCTGAAATCTGCGTAGCCAAGAACTGGTGCACTTACCAGCTTTTCTTTTAGTGTCTCAAAAGCCTTTTCACAACCCCAGTCCCAGTGATCCCGCAAAGAGGCATTGAAACATGCTCGTTTCTTCTTTGGGGCTGGCTGTAGTTTTGCTACCAACTTATGCAGAGGGGATGCATACCTTGCAAACCCCTCTACAAAGCGCCGATAATATGACGCAAATCCAAGGAACGAGCGCAATTCAGTGATTGTGGTTGGTGTTTTCCAGTCCCTAACTGCACTGATTTTGTCAGGGTCAGTTGAGACTCCTGAAGCTGAAATGATATGCCCCAAGAACTTCACCTCTGGCTGAAAGAAATGGCACTTCCCCAAGTTAAGTTTTAGGCCATGAGAGGTCAACCTATCCAACACGAGTTCCAGTCGTTCCAGATGTTGTTGGAATGTGGATGAAAATACCACCACATCATCCAAGTACAAAAGGAGGCTATGGAAACGCTGATCTCCAAAGATCCTTTCCATTAACCTCTGGAAAGTTCCAGGTGCATTGCACAACCCAAATGGCATCCTTTGAAACTCAAAGAGGCCAAATGGGGTGCAAAATGCTGTTTTCGGTCTGTCTTTTTCTGCCACAGACACCTGATTATAACCACTTGCCAGATCGAGAGTGGAGAAGAGGCAAGCGCCTGAAAGAGCATCTAAAGATTCCTCAATCCGAGGCAATGGGAAGGCATCTTTTCTGGTTTTCGCATTCAATTGTCTATAATCAACACATAAACGGATAGATCCATCCTTCTTTTGAACTACGACGATGGGTGAAGAGAAGGGACTACAGCTGGGTTTTACCACACCCTGCTCCAACAACTCTTGAATGTGCGTCTTCACAACCTCATACTGTGACGGTGGCAGCCTACGGTAGCGTTGCCGCACCGGTGTTTCATCCACTAATGGAATTTCGTGTTCAATAAGGTCTGTACAACCCAACTCCCCTTCTCCATGACTAAAAGCGGCACTATACTTTTGGAGTAAAGACTTGGCCTCTTGCTGCTCTGAGTCGGTCAAATTAGGCCAGGTGGTGTCGGCGAGACAAGGAAGGTGAGAGGTGGTGACCGCCATGGACTGAATGAAAGCTACAGGACCTTGGTTACCATCTTCTTCGTGAAAAACAATGGGCTTGTTAGCAGAACATACCTCTATCATATGTAGTTGACCCAAGGTGGTGCGTGGTCTTATCCACCAATCCTCCTTTCCCACATTGACTACCGGCACATCAACAGTGCCATCACCAATGGGGAGTAAAGAACTAGGAATGAGCAAATCTGTTGGCAACTGCCACCCTATGTCTCCTGGTTCTATAAATGCTGAGGAAATCAAAGGGCAAAGACCCTGCCTGCATACAGCTGAAATCAATTTCATAGACCCAGCAGGCACAAGAATGGAAGAGCCTGGGGGGGTTGAGACCTTACCCAAGAAACCAGAGTTGGACAAGTCATCAAAATTTTGACACGCCAACAGAGCATGTTTCCAGATGGAGGGGACATCAGTGGAAGGAGACGTAAACAAACTAGCGCCGTCCTGACAGAACATTTCTCGCAGACAGCAACGGAGGACATTCATTCCGACAAGCCCTGGGACAGTGTTCGTTTTCAGCTTTGACCTATAATCTGGTGGATCATGAACAACCAGAATGCCTACGGAGGGAAGCACCTTACCCAGGACTTCTATGTCCAGCTCTAAATAGCCTCGGTAAGGGATGTCCAACCCATTAGCTGCCCTTAACTGCAGCCATCTACAAGAGCGTAGCTGGTCTTGTCCCTGAACTTTGAAGTGGTCTTTAAAGAAAGATTCTGTGATGGTAGATACCATAGAACCAGTATCAACAAGGCACGTGATGGGCACTCCCCCCATCTTAATGTCAGCCACCGGGCACTGCCCTATAAGTACAGAATGAGAAGGTGGTGTGGGGAGAAGAGAACCTGAGCCTGATGTGGCCCCACCTAGTGCTTGGCTCCGTACACTAGATGGTGCTAGTTTCCCTGCAACCCACTAGATTGAACATCAACTGCATTAGCTGCCCTCTGCCCAGAGTCACTCCGTACCCGCTGTCCCTGCCGACGGACCATCGAGCAGTCCCTTGCCATGTGACCAGCCTGGTCACACCTCAAGCAAATAGGTCGACCATCGGCTTCGAATCTGTAACGACGTGGTGGATTACTTGGCCTACTGTTGGGATTGGAAGGTACTGGTCCAGAGGACAAATGTTTTAGGATGGTGTCCAATTGGGCTTGTTGCCTACGCAAACAATCTTTAAGTTCTGCCAATTCATCATTCGTTTTTGCAGCTACAGCCTGGGTCTCAGCTCCCCATTCCCCTGCTACCCCGGAACTTGCATCACAAGAGAAAGCTCTGGCGCGTAATGGGCGGCCTCCCTCCCCATCGTCAGCCCAACGAAATGCTTCCCTACGCACATCCAAAAAAGTTGAGACAGGATTGAGGCGAATGAATTGTTTTAATTCGCGGCGCAACATTTTGTCTCTAACATTTTCAACAAATTGATCGCGGAGGACCGAATCAGGGTTAGAAAGGGCATTTGAATTTTTACGCTGACAAATTTCCATTAGGGCCATTAATGAATGGGAAAACTCACGTACCGTTTCTCCCTCGCGCTGGCGGCATTGGAAAATTTTTTGCTGGGCCTCGATGTAAGAGTGTGTACAGCCAAAAGTCTCTGACAATATTCTAACAATCTTCTCAGGGTCAGCCCGATCAGTAGCTGGACGAAGTTTAATTTCTAATTTAGCCTCGCCCTCAAGAAGATCATATACAAAATAAGCCTGTTCATTGGAAGACATATGTCTAGCCTGTAAGCATTTGCTTGCTCTTCAACCCATTCCTCCACGGGAGGACAGTCTGGACCTGGAGTACCAGAAAACTTGGGATATTTACGTTCCCTCGGCACATACACATACCTCATACCAGATGACCCTGGCACTGGCCGACTTGGCTCTCCCTGATCTGGATCCACTGGGGGCACTACATTTCCCTGCTGGAGTCTTTCATTGTCTGCTTGAAGTTGTTTAATTTGCTCAGTTAGAAGCCTGACCTGGTCTTCCATGACCTGTGAGATTTGAACCGAACAACAAAAGACAGGGTTAAATGTTAACACAAACCACTTATCGCTTACAGCGTCGTCGTCCCAGATCCTTCCTCAGCCACTGTTTTTCCTGTAATCAATGTGACCTCGGTTATTGCCACCACAAAAATAACACGCATACAAAACTCAAACAAAAAGCACACACACACACACACAAATCAAACAAGGATACACACAAAACAAAAAGTCTTACACCAGTTCCAATTTATCCTGCCGACTACGCCAAATGTGACCCCCAGGGGGTGCTCAAGCTCACAATTTGTATAGCTAAGCTAGGCCACCAAACAGAGCTCTCCCTCAAACTATCTAGGCAGGTTATGTCCAATGAAGGAAGAAAAATGGAACTGATGTAATCAAAAAATATACATTTATTAGACACTAGACAGACACTATAAATACACTGATCGGCAATTAGGACAAGCAAATGTTCCACATAGGCAACAGTGGATGAAATTCTACAATAAATAACAACGAATGAATAGGTCTTCCAGATGAGTTACAGTGTATAAAGTCAAATACATTAATAAATACTTCACATACACAATCTAAAAACACTCCAATCTGAAAGAGGCACTTCACATCAAATGGGCCGTACACACAGACACGGCGGTTCACACTTCACACTAGTGAGCACTGCAAACGAAGCACTGTCCCCATAAGAAATATTGCACCATTCCCAGGCCGAACACGTATTACAATGACTGGCAGATAAAGAAACAAACAAAACATTTAAGATAACAGGTTACCACCAGCAGGCTTCCCCCTAGGCCCACCTAAGTTCCCAGTAAACATTCAACAGATGTGGTAGGTTCCCGAGGCACATACATACATTAATTGAAATAAAACAATAGTTAATTCCAGGAAAAACAGTGGCTTGGACAGACGAAGGCAATCCTTCTGTAATAAAAAAGCATAAATGGTTTGTAATGCTACGTTTGGTAGCATCGTAGCATAAACGCCAAAGTCACTTGTACGAAGGCCAATATCTTATTCAAATGGCTGCAGTCAGCTAGTTACGCTTTTTGAACTGCGGCACTACTTCCTATTACTAAATGTAGTAACAATTAAATCAGGACTAAATCTCCGATTGAAAGACTAGCTACGTAAAAGGAGTTGAATGAACTTACGTTTTTAAGACCAGCCAAGATGAATTAGACGAGCCAATAAAGTTATACCAGTGTGGATGACTAATAGCTGTGCACACTCTCACCAGCATCAGCGTTGCTTCTGCCCATAGACAATATCAAGACAGGAAACGGCCAGAGCTAAAAATACTACTTGTTACGTCTGAAGGAAAAGGGGAGCAAGTAAACTTACGTTGCTGTAAACCAGTGTGGATTCACTACTCGCTATTATGCGAGCAAAGTAGACTTGAAACTGCGTGTACCATTTACTGGTCACCATACGCACAGACACCAGGCCGAGCTACAAACAAACAATGAACCGTGTTAAGTGCTACTCGATGGAAACAAGTTTAGTGTTAGAGACCAAGACGTAACCTTCTGAAAAGACTCACGTTTTCCTGTTTGCACAGCTTATTCCACAAAGCTCACTCTTCAATGCACACCGCATTATTGTTCTCCTGTCCGCATCTCACTCCACATTTAAAAGGAAGCGCTACTGGTACCATCTGATCCAGATAATCAGCGTCAGTGGGACGGTCTTCAAGCTGCGCTTCCTGTCTCAACCACCCTACCCACTACACATGTTAACAATGAGTAGTTTGTGTTGTTGTTGGTGGCGTTATTGCATCCCTTTTATGAATGCAAAAATTGTTCCCTCGCGATTGGAAGCTCCTGTTGCGCATAGGCTATTTCAAAACATCGCAACGTAAAATGCCACAAAAAAGCTGTTTATGAATAGGTCTTAGTGAGTTAGGAGTCCTCTCGACTTAAGCTGTCCCAGACTTAGGTGCTACTTTTAGGTCTAAAATGCTTCGTGAATTACTTTTTGTGAAAAAATTAGGAGTCCTAAAGTTAGGAGTGACACGCCCATTATTTTTAGGAGTTGCTCCTAAATTCGCCAGTTAGGAGCTACTTTTAGCCTTAAAATTCTTTGTGAATATGGCCCCTGAATAAAAAGGCCTAGCCTAAATGAATCAAGGCAAAACAAATAGCCTAGTAGCCCAATGAAACATATGGATTGATGTAGTATCTTGTAACATTATTAAATTATTCTGTTACTATGCCTACATTTGCAAAAGAGAACATTTTAATTTGATTCACAATAATGTTACATTTAATTTACATGTTGACAATGATTAGCCTAGTTTTGGTTGTTGTTGGCGGCGTTATTGCATGTTATTTATGCCTACAATGCAAAATTGCTTCCTCGCGATTGGAAGCTCCTGTAGCTGCATAGGAATAGGTCTGTGAGTAAGGAGTCCTCTTGACTTCTTTTAAGCTGTCAGAGGTGGGAAGGTGTGATTTTTTGGGGGAAGGGCTGGATTAACTGGGCACAATTGTCTGATGGCCCCCCTTCCCCCCAGCCAACGTGAATCGGGTGGTTAGTTAATAGGCCTATCATGAAGATTTTTCCTGCCATCTAAGGCACGAGCGCATCTGTGAGGCCAAGCCTCACCAAGTAGCTCGTTTGTTTACAACTAACATTCCATTTAATTAAACTGCTTTATAGGCTATGCCGAAATAGTTTTTAACATTTTGAATATTAGTGTCGGGTGAACTGAAATGTTCTCAAAGTAGCCTTATGCCCCCCCCCCCCCCCCCCGTCAAGCAATATAACCATACAAACGCGCTTCCTGCACTCATTGTTTCAAAAGGAATAATTTTGGCTTTGTCAGAACTGAAGAGCTGTGGACGGCACGGCACGGTATGCCCAATGAAAATAAATTAACGCAACGCAACACAACACAACACAGACCCCGCTTCTCTCGCGTCAGTCACTGACATGAACGAAACACAGAACCCGCTTCTCTCACGGCAGTCACTGACAAGTAGCCTAGAATAAATGCATGGGGTAAAACACTTCCCCATGACAAAGACATCGTAAAACACTGAAAGTTAATATTTTGTCACTAGCAACATTCATCTGTCCTTTGTCAAATGTATTATGTTCCAAGTACCCTATGCGTAATTCTGCTTCATAAAGTTGAACAAATACATTTGCTTATTTCACAGAAAAATATAAATAGCCAGTCTACAGTGCAGAGTTGGTAAGTTATGGTAGGCCAACTTGCAGTGAACATACAAAGAGGGGAAATTATTTATCTTGCAGCTGAGTAGCCTCAGGTGCGCACGTAGACATAAGGCCGAACATGCAAGCGCCAATGAATCGTGCTCTCACGGCAATCGCGCCGTTAAACTTAAATAGGTTAACATCACTCTGAGTTCGCCTTCAAGCAAGGAAAACGATGATTTGAAGACATCTGTTTCGTTGGAAGGGCAAGGGGTAGCAACAGGGCAACACAGAGACAGGCCCGATGGCAGGGCTGTTATGAGAGTATTAAAATATGGGATATTCTACGGGAAAACATTAAAACGGCAAGACAGCGGGGAAAGTTAAAATACGTGATAAACACGGAAAAATTTGGCATGCATTGTTTCGGTCCCCGTGCACAGGGATTATTTGTCATACTATTAATCACATATGATTATTTGTGAAATTGTGCAAACAGGCGCAACACATTTGAAAAGGAAGGACTGGTAGCATGCAAGCTCACGGGAAAGATTGATTTAAGAATGTTATCACAAAGTGTGTGGTTGTGGCGCGGGCGGAAGACAATTGGCAGGGGAGGATCATGTCTTTTTTTAACAATTCTGTCGGAGGGTCATTGAACAATTTCTAGCAGGCAAGAGAGGGTCGTGCAACTTCCAACACTCAAAATTCCTCCGGTGGCCCCTTCAATAAATAACGATCAGTCCCTAGATTGCTGCTGGACTATATGTCTTGGTTCTGTTAACTTATTGTCAAACGCATAGCCTATCTCGCGGTTGCATCCATTACAAACAAACATGCAATGTGAACGTCTGGGATTGGGGAGAGCACTAAATGCTCTACTGAATAAGCACGAAGTCAAACCTTTAAATGAAAAAACACTCTTTAATAATCCAAAAAAATAAACCGCTAATGAAGTAAACTTGTGACCATCAAAAATCGTTTATCGCTCGTAACTCCGTGATACCAGGACGTAACAGGAAGGCATTTGGCTGAGCAACGGAGGTTAATATGCTCCATGTTTTGTCCAAATGATGACTGTCTATCATCGTTGCACTCGGAGAAAACCGGAATGTTTCATTCGTCCCCGTTTCAATCGTCCCGGTTGTACCTACTCAAAACGCAGATAGAACCTTATTATTCTAAGGTAGCGAAATAGCGTTCAGCATGATTCATGCCCAATAAATTCCCCCTGTTAAAGTGTTCGCCTTTGTAGTTTGGTTTCGTGATAGCCTATGATAAACGGCTTATGGCCAAATATGTGAAAACGTTAAAATACAGTAGGCGATAAACCCGGTAAAAGTTGACAGTGATTTTTTCATAATCACTTTGGAGGGTCATAGAAAAATGTATTGCTGGCGAGGGAGGGTCACGTCTTTTTGGACTAATGCTCCCCAAACTCCTCCGGTAGCCCCTTAAATAAATAACGAACAGTCCCTAATGAAGTAAACTTGTGACCATCAAAAATCGTTTATCGCCTGTAGGCCTAACTCGCAGTTAACCAAATATTTCTTTATTAGGGCAGGCATATTTCTGGCTATTACATTATTTCTAAACCAGTCTGCTAAAGTCTGTAGTGAAGTCTGTGTAGGGTTTTCCAGGCTCCATTTCTTTTTACGAGACACCCTGCTCACTTGAGCCATCTACTGGTTGTTTGGGTTGTTGCAGCGTCTCACTGGAAAAATACAAATTAAAGTCGCGTGATACCGCGTGATCCCACGCGCGGACCGCGAGTGAAGCTGGCCAATTCGAAGCACTGCCCACTGTAGGTGGCGCTATACATGAAATGAGTAGTTATGGAATGGGTTGACATGGCCCCTTGAGATCAACATACAAAAAAAAAAAAGGTCCTCCTAAACCCTACGGTTTTCGAGATATTCACAGAAAACTGTGTCTGCCCTACCCTCCTTTCGGGGGTCCAGTCCAGCGGGGGGGCTACAGATCAAAACGAAAAACGATGGTTCCATGCTATCCATGTGGGGTTACATGCCCACCAAGTTTCGTGTACCCCGGTCTTTCAGTGTCCCGGGACTCATTGACGGAAATTTGGGCATGCGAAAAAGAAAAAAAAAAAGAAAAAAAAATCTGACTAAACCTATATGACCGCCGCTTCGCTGCGCGGCGGTCATAATAATATAACAATTGTGACAACACATCTCTTTTTTAAAAGTTCAAAAGCAAAAAAAATCATTGTATCAAACGAAATATCCGTCATCCACGGAAAGTGTGCCTCTGTCTGTCAGGCCACGTGTCTTTTTTTTTTTTTTTTTTTTAAAAAGCTTTTTGCTTTTTCTGTAAAATAAAATCCCTCTCACAGGGCAGTTGGCCAGTTGGCTCTGTGACTTCTGGCTTTTGCTGTAAAGTTGATATCAGTTTCTTGGAAAGCTGCAACATGAACGACACACAATTAAAAAAACAGACCATGAAATACGAAAATCAAATCACAAAGAAACCATTTCAGATAGGTGAGACAGGGAGGCCAGCTTGTATTCATAACATCTGGGCCACCGTACTGGAGAGAAGCCTGATAAATGTGCCCAGTGTGGAAAAGCTTTTTCACTAAACTTGATCTTTAACTCTATTTGTATTTTATAAGCTTTTTTATTTTATTTACTATGCAGAGCTAACTAACTTAGCTTACTCTGCACATGCACAGTGAGTAGTAATTATCATAACGCCAAGGTAATGTTTGGTATACCCCCCATGATTTATCCTGTTTTGGCCGTTCAAACATGTTGTAGATTTTTATTCACATAATTACTAGGTTGTTACCCTTACTATCCAGTAGGTGGCAGTCCAGGATAAGAAAACTAGACAAAAAAGCAGCATAGCCTACAAGTGCGAATCGAAATGCAATGTGTGAAGTTATTGGAATGGAAATAAATGTAACCACCTTCATACATAATTTTGAAGACATTTTGTTTAAAGTGTGCAACAAATGTAGTCAATTTAGTAAGGTAGTAGTAGTTTGTCGGTTAGTCGGTAGGGTAGGCTAAGCAAACAATAGGCTACGTTAGTAGTAACTGACATGGCTGGCGGCTAGCATTATCATCATCAAGAGGTGTGCTAACTCGTGCATCCAGATTAATATCAGCTGAGCCCGGCTACCTATTAAACACTCTCTGGTGATACTTCAGACTTGACGAACTCCCATGGTAGGCAACGGGAATTCCTTACTGCAGAAATAGTAGATTGATGCCCTGTCAACAGGATTAGTCTGGGCGTTCTTTTTAAAACATAGGCTAAACGTTTCATTCAAAGCAGCGCTTTCTCGTTTGCCTCCTTCAGTCACTAACCTGCACTGTGATTAATCAGCGTTACATATTTTTTTTAATGCCTTAATATTTCTTTAATTAATCGAAATTAATGTGTTATTTTGACGGCCCTAGTTATTATACTACTGCAATACACTAATCTAGTAGTGTTGCACTGAATAGAGATGACCTTGGTGGTTAATGCATGCCATGGCCAACTACAGAAAAAGGAAGTTTGAAGAAAAGGGAACAAAATCACTAAATAAACATCACATGGGCTATTCTGTTTTGTTATGGCATAGAAAACAATGAAACAAAATAAATGACAACAGGTTCATCACATCTCCTTTCAGAATCTTTATTTAGACATTTAAGCTTAAAAGTCAGGAACACATTTTATTTACATATTTTAAGTCAGAAAAACAAGCATGTTTTTTTTTATGCCAACACATATAGAAACACTGACACCTCAGATCAGCAATTCATTTTTCAAAGAAATTCAGCAAATAACTAAACTTTAGGGAGAACAGAATACATCATATTATTGTTGTTGAAACATTCTCATAATCCACACATTCATTTTAGGAGAAGAGCATAATATAAAGAAAGCAATATCAGCATTTGTTTAGTTTCAGCAAAACAGTAATTCTATAATTGAATACACACATACATTACACATGTGTATGAACAGGAGTGTGTGACTGGAGTTTTCCTGCAGTTCCTGCAGTTTTTTTCTACAGTCTATGGCCTGGAACTATTGCCATAGCAACAAGCCCTGCTCAACTTCCAGGGCCACAGATCAAGCAACACAATGGATGTTGCTACGGTTACATGGTTACTGCGGAATGTTGCAATGTCTTGATTTGATGAAGTCTGAACTTTAGCAGTTGATTAAATAGACAGCAGTGTTAAACAAACCACACACACACACACACACACACACAAATCCGATGCTGTAGAGAGAAGGGAGGGGGAGTAGAGAATGAGGATAGAGAGAAAGGGTGACGGGGAAAGGGAGGACAGAGAGCGAATGAAAGAGGAGTGGAAGAGGGGAAAAGAGAACAGAGACAGAGTGGAGGAGAGCGGGAGGAAAAGAGGGAGTAGAGACAGAGAGGTAGAGAGGAAGGGAGGGGAATGAGAGACGGACAGAGAGAGGAAGGGAGGAAGGGAGGGGAATGAGAGACGGACAGAGGGGAAGAGAAGAGAGGGGGAGTAGAGAGAAAGGGTGACATGTGGACGTGCTGTTGGAGGACGAGCTCATGTGATCTTGCGCAGGGACACTGAGGATCTCCAAACCCTAAACCCTGGATAGAGGGGCTCAGTGAATGTGGAGTGGAACGTGTGCAGGTGGATGAGTGTGTTAGTGGAGACGCTGTAGAAGGACAGAGTGCCGGCCGGCCAGTCCAGGTAAACTCCTACTGTTCTGGAGCGGGAGGAGGTGGCAGGTATGGCAGTGCGTTTATTATTGTGCCAGACAGAGTAACTGTAATCAAAGCAGCACAGACTCCAGGACTTGGCATTCCGTCCCATTATGACGTCAGCACTGTCCCCTTTCCTCTCGGTGCTTTTATAGGCCACAGATATATCAGCTCCATCTCCACTCCACTCAGCCTCCCAGTAGCAGCGTCCAGTCAGACCCTCTCTACACAACACCTGCCATGTGAAGTCAAATCTCTCTGGGTGTTCAGGATACGGCTGCTGATCCTCCACACGTGTCACCTTTCTGTTCCCCTCAGAGAGAGAGAGACGTCTGCTTGCTGTGTTTGGGTCCAGTGTGAGATCACAGGCATCTGCAGACAAGAGGAGAGAACATGAGAACACACACATACATAAACACACACACACACACCAAATCAACACAAACACACACAGGCATCTGCAGACTAGAGGAGAGAACATGAGAACACACACATACATAAACACACACACACACACACACACACCAAATCAACACAAACACACACAGGCATCTGCAGACTAGAGGAGAGAACATGAGAACACACACATACATAAACACACACACACACACCAAAATCAACACAAACACACACAGGCATCTGCAGACAAGAGGAGAGAATATGAGAACACACACACATACACACACACAGGCATCTGCAAATGAGAGGAGAGAACATGAGAACACACACGCATACAGGCATTTGCAGACAAGAGGAGAGAGCATGAGAACACACACATACATACACACATCAACACACACACACACACACCAAATCAACACAAACACACACACAGGCATCTGCAGACAAGAGGAGAGAACATGAGAACACACACATACACAATGTTTCCCATACATTGACTTATTTGTGGCGGCCCACCACAATATCAACATTGACCACCACACAATGATTTTCCAGGTTGTAATAAATTGTGCTTAAATCTGGTTAGCATCATAACCACAGTGTGCTAATTTGATAAAACCTGTTAATTCTGCAAACCAACCACCGCAAAAGGAATTCAATTCCGTGGGAAACACTGCATACATACATACACACACACGCACACTCCTACACACAAACACAGGCATCTGCAGACAAGAGGAGAGGAGTGAACATGAGAATACACACACACACACACACACACACACACACAGACAGGCATCTGTAGACAAGAGGAGAGGAGAGAACATCCTGATCAGAATATGGGGAGTGACAAACACACACTCACACACAGACACACACACACTCACACACACAGGGCAGAAAAAGAGAGAGACAGACAAACGCACACAAGCACAGACAGAGAGACAGACAGACAAACGCACACAAGCACAGACAGAGAGACACAGACAGACAAACGCACAGGCGCACACACACACACACAGACAGAACCACCACACACCACAACACAAACGCAGACACACACACAGAACCACACACAACAATACAAAACACACCCGCAAAACACACACACACACACACACACACACACAGCTATTAGACACCCATACAAACATGTGAGTGTGAATAATTACAGATACTGAATAAACAATAAAAACTTACATCTCAGCAAGCGTGGTCGTGCTTTGCTTAATGAAGCATGGTCGGTTCTGTAAGAAAAACAAATGTCACACACATGTACCATGACAGATGTCAACACTGCTGTTTTTCTGATTGTGCTACCTGTGAAATGCAATGTGATTTATTATCCCACAGAAAATAGTCTGCTGCCGTATACATTTCCCTTGATATACAGTAATGAAGTAACTCTTTCCAGCTGTCTTTATCGCATACAAGGGCATCCACTTGTCCCAAGGTGACGCCTCAAGGCCCCTCTAGTTCTCAGAAGGAGACAATCATGAAGTAAAAAGCCTCAACACTGTCTATCCTGTACTTAGATTAGAGTCAGTGAGCAACCTGACTACCTCTGAATAACAAATGCACTTTCTAACAGTGAAACTCCATTATTTAATGATCAGGGGCCACCAGCAACACCTTCTTGTTCAAGACCACTTGTTGTGAACCCTGAACTAATGATTGTTTGTTGTACTACTTTCTTTGGTCACTGACAGTAGTAATAGATCTAACGGATATTTAACTTGGTAAAATTTGATCTACTTCATAAGTTTTCCCGATATACAGAATTAATAGTCTCCCTGTCAGACAACCAGAAAATAGTATTTCTTGTCTCCCAGGGATGAACAGCTCCCTGTCCTTCTGCTCACCTCCCTGTCTTTCTGTTAATCTCCCAGCCTGGAATCTGAACAGTTACAAACAAACAGAAAACTAATTGCAAAGGTTCCTAAACATTCGACTATGTTTGCGAATATGAACGCCTCTAAATATTTGCATTATTGCATGCTGCAAAGAGACACAGCTATTACAACGCACATTTGAAAATAGTCCACTACAGCTATGGTATCCACAATGGAGACAACGTCTAAATGTGCAACACTGGGGTTTCTTTCCGAACATACCTAAGTATCGCCAGTTTACAGACAGGATCCTCCAGTCTAGCAGATAACAGCTTCAGTCCTGATTCTCTGGGATGATTGTAACTTAGATCCAGCTGTCTTATATAGCAGGGGGTTGAGGTCAGAGCTGCAGCCAGAAAACCACAACCCTTCTCTGAGATGAGACAATCAGAGAGCCTGAGAGAGAGAGAGAGAGAGAGAGAGAGAGAGAGAGATTGTCCTTTTCATTGCTCTTTCCTGCATACAACTGGTGATATTGTTTGAATCTGAAGTAATTTGTTTATTTTTACAACAGATTAGTCTGGTAAAACTATTTATCAATTTCTTTTTTTTAAATTTTTTTATTGCAAACACCATTGACATTACAGAAAATGCAACACTACAACGACATGCACAAGAATACTACATCAGACAAACAGATGTACATTACACAAACACATACTGTAACTTAACATGACATCACATTGACATGGCTTATTAACACACATAACATTAATAACAGAAAGGCTAAGGATGATTTGCGTCCAGGATGATTACAGATATGATTATCAGGGATGAAATTGATGACCGGAATGACAAGAAGGGGGGATGGGGGGGTGCGGATGGTAGCTCTGAGAGTGTGAATGAGGTGATGTTGGGATGGGGGTGTGGGTGGGGGGGGTAAAGGGTAGTGAGTGTGTGTGTGTGTGTGCATATGTGTAAGGTTGGCTTGCTGTTGGGCCAGGAGGAGAGAAACTGGAACACAGAGAGGGAGGGTTTCAGAAGAGAGGAGTTGTAATTATTCTGTTAAAGATGAGTGTAATAATAAGAATAACTGATTGCCTGATTGATTGACAACCTGGGCACCCATTAATGGCCACAGTTCCACCCAGCCCCGGCAGTTATGGCGATGAGCTGACAGAGAGGAGGACCTGCGTGCCACCCATCCCCCCAGGATAAGCACACGTCCCCCACTACCACGACCAACCACACCTCGCCCCCAGACCTCCATCCAACACGCCACTCTTGACCTAAATATGTATGTGAATGGCTAGGTTGAGGGGTCTATCTAGAGTGTAGCATTAAAAGAAGTGGGCATGCATGGTGATTATCTGTCAGGATTTCCCCATGCACACCACACTTACCCTGTGTAAGATGTATGCCTCCTCTGTAATGTGTGCTATTTATTAATTTCTGATTGGACAAGACACATTCGTTGAGTGGCGATATCTTAGGACATCCCCACTCGAACACTCTGCTTTTTGCTCTGAATTGTCCAATGTGAACATTCCATTCATTCACAG
The DNA here is from genome assembly GCF_018492685.1 of Alosa sapidissima. Taxonomy (NCBI): domain Eukaryota; kingdom Metazoa; phylum Chordata; class Actinopteri; order Clupeiformes; family Clupeidae; genus Alosa; species Alosa sapidissima. The sequence goes on from NC_055965.1 coordinate 31,080,625, forward strand.
CGAGAGAACAGCGATTTCGTAACATCACATTTGACAGCAACTGAGTGAGAAAAATGGAGTAAATGGAGTAGGGTGAATGTTCAATTCAGCATATGACATATGGACAAGCGAGTAGGCTCTGGAAATGACTGTGCACATATAGCCTACGCCACCTGAACTTGGCTCTCCAGTGAAGTGTTGTGTTTTAACTACTGGAAGATTGGAAATATTGGAGAATTGGAAATATTTTTCAGGCAAAGGATAAATGGGGGAAAAATGTAAATAAATGATATTAGAAGCAATTTGGTGTCTTTCAAATCGACTACTTGGTAGTAGAACTGTTGTATGAAAGCAATATGGCATGAGTTAGAGTGGAGTTGGTAGCAGATATTGCCATGGCTGTGAGCACCTGCAGCATGAGGCCAAATAAAAGCCATGGCAATACGTGCTACCAATGCCACTCTCACTAGTGCCATATTGCTTCATTATAAACTTATGACCGAGATTGAATCAGTTCACACATTTTAAAACTCACAGGTAAGTTCAAAAGTAGAATGACACCTGCACAATGATAAAATGAATTGAAAGAAATTAATGTCTGCACCCACCTTAATGTGTGTATTTTGCAGTTGGAACTGGACAGTCCCTTAGAGAGAAGCTGGACTCCAGAATCCCCCAGGTCATTGTCACTCAAGTCCAGCTGTTGCAGGGAGTTTGGTGACTGTAGAACTGAAGCCACAACCTCACAAGATGTATCTGTGAGTTTACAACCAGCAAGCCTGCATAAGAACACAACATCAGATCAGATCGCTACTCTCTCCATACTCGGGTCGCAGCTCAAAGAATTGACTTGACTGATTTTGCAGAGATTCTTCCTACATATTATTGCAGCAGCTATCTATTTTGTTTCATATCATTTCTTTAGTTATTGTAATTGCCAAATGTATTCTTATTCATCTATTTTCTTTATCTAACTCAACAAGGTTAGTTGCTCAGGTGCTATGATATGAGCTCATAAATAGGCCTACATATACATTTTAGAATTACCCTATACACATTCTCTTTTTACCTCATTCATTCTTTTCTCAGTACATTTTATATTTTCGCACACATTGAAACAGAATATATAGTCCATTTTATTTGGTTATGGTTATTAATATATAATATATATATAGTCCATTTTATTTGGTTATGGTTATTAAATTGGATTAATGCAATAAATGTTGCAAGACCCTCTAAATCCCTCCCTCTCTGTAGCCGCAGTTATCCTGTATGTCGTAGCCTACTCTGTCTTGAGAACCAGAGGTGCGTTCAAATTCGCAAACATAGTTTGCACGTTTACAAACAGGTGTCTGTTTGTCTTGACTTTTTGGCGAACGTTTGATCACTCGCAAAGTCTCCGCGAACATACAGTGGAGTTGGACGTGGGCTTGACGACGGTAACAATGCAATTGCCGTTTCAATGGAATGTAACCAAATCGTTTAGATTTAACTGTTGGGAAACAAAACACAAACGTTCCCCAAATTTGAATCCGGAGTTCGGTCGAGGAGCTCGAGCAGCAGACACAAGCCGTTGGCGAAAGCAGCCGTTGGATCCGCAGACTCAAGCAAAGCAGGAGGGTCGTTGGGCACCAGGATTAAAAACAGCAGATCTAACGTTAGCTAGCTTCTACCCTCTGATACAACTCCTCAAAGACTGGCGAAAAGATTCAAGAGGTTTACTAAAGTCTTACCAGCAAAAGAGACACAGCAGAATTGACTACTCCCTGTGGTCTCTTGTTGAACTAATGTTATCGATACTTTCTTCTTAAACGGACAACATTGACATTGCGAACCGTACTCTGCCATTAAAAACAAAAACTACAAAAAAAATAAAAACACTCTTAAACGTATTAACAAGTTACATGTATTACAAAGGTCATTTATTGAAGACATTTCTCATCAGTAAAGTTAACAACACCGTTGTAGACGGTCGGCTAGCATAATAGCAATATGTTTACGTTAACCGAACATTAACCGAAATCTTTTCCCCCAGTTTTTTCCAAATGTTAATGAACTCATTCTAGTATTTGATTAACATAACATAACATTAACATAACACGTACTGAAAGGAAAGGGAAAGAGTTTATATGCCTACCTGGCGAGAGGGCTCAATAATTTTCTCAAAGTCTTAACAGCAAAATGAAGCACTGCAAAGCTACTGCCTAACATTAGCATCTACTCCCTGTGGTTGACTCTTGTTGAACTGAACTTCAACGGCTGCGCTGCAGTATGAATATATTCCAAAAGTGACGCGAGTGTGACGAACTGACTGTATCTCTCGTGCCACATAAGAAAGTGGGGAAATGATAGGAGAAAAAGGATAGAAACAGTAATATAATATAATTGGTACAGGCCTATATATACAGTTAGGAACAAAAGTATAAGGTTCAAAATAGCCTAATAGTAATATAATATAATATGTGTACGTTATGTGAAAACACTGTCTAGATGTAGCCTACCTCATGAATCAATGTTTGCTTGTAGCTGGTATACGATGAGTCATGTGTGTGGATATTTAGATTTATTTTATGAATTAATTTTGCTGTGTTTTTGCTTTTGTGTGCTGTGCCTTACCCCTCCCCGGTGCTCCGAAATACAGCGGGGAAAATAAGTAATAAACACGTCAACATTTTTTTCAGTAATACTTCCAGTGAGACTATTTGCATGAAATTTTCACCAGACATTAACTTAGGTAATCCACACATGTATAAAAATCCAAACATTAATGTCTAAAAGTAGAGTTATGAGTAAAAAAGTGGAATGGCACAGGGAAAAAGTATTGAACACACTAAGAAAAAGCAGTACACAAAGGTAAGGAATGGCAAGGAACAAACTGGAATCTATAAGTAGTTAGAGAAATTATCCGTCCTATCTGTGCAAATTGGGTTAGTACATAGTGGTAGGCTATAAAAAGGTTTTTTGTTACCAAAGTGTTACACAAGAAACATTTCATGATGGGTAAAAGCAAAGAGCTCTCCCAAGACCTTATTGTTGCTAAACATATCAATGGAACTGGTTACAGATGCACTTCAAAACTTCAAAATCATCCCGCAAGCGGTATTGGAGCCATTACATCACTGCATCATCAACTGTCCATGCATAGGATCTCCTTGCAAGATTTCTGACCAGGAAGTCAGAAGGATAGTCAGAAGAGTAGCCCAAGAGCCAAGGACCACTCGGAAAAAGCTCCAGAAAGACTTGGAGGCAGCAGGTATTGTTACAGAGAAAATCAATACACTCCACTGCCATGGCTTCTATGCATGCTCATCCCGCATGACTATTGCTGAAGGAAAACATGTCAAAGCTCGTTGAAAGTTTACTACACAAAATTTGGACAATCCTATGAAATACTAAAAGAATGTATTCTGGTCAGGCAAGAGCAAAATGTAACTTTTCGGATGTCATACTACCGATACACACCATATTTGGAGGAGAAATGGCACTGTGCATCACCCTAAAAATACCCTACCAACAAGGTTTGGAGGTGGTGGCATCATGGTGTGGGCTGTTTTTCATCTCATGGCACTAGCAGACTTCATACAGTTGAAGGAATGATGAATGGAGTCATTTTGTTCTGGGAGAATCTTTACATCCACCAGGATGATGAGGATGAGACATGGCTAGACCTTACAGCAGGACAACGATCCAAACCATTCAAGCAAAGGAAACTCTCAACTTGAAAGGAAATCAAGGCCCTGACCAATCCAATTAAACAGTTTTGGAAGTTAACTAAAGATCAGGATTCACAAGAGGGACCCCTGGAATCTTCAATATTAAAGGAGTATCTGTTTAGAAGAATGGGCCAAAGCACACCAGAATACTGTGACTGATTAGTTTGGTCATACAGGAAATGCCTTGAAGCAGTCATTACGAATAAAGGCTTTTTCACAAAGCATTTAAGAAATTTCAGCAGGCATGTTCAATACTTTTTTCCTGTGTCATTCCACTTTATTACACATAACTCTACCTATGACTTTAATGTTTGAATATTTTTATATGGGTGGATTATCTGAGTAAATACTACTTTTTGCACCTTCACTATGACACTCTCTTGAGCACCTTACCATGCACACAGAACTACAGGACTACTGTTGGACTACTTTTTCCACCTTCACCATGACACTCACTCTCTTGAGCACCTTACCATGCACACAGAACTACAGGCCAGTCCCGGCCCTGTCACTGCAAGCGTCTCATGCTTGATCACCCTCAAGCACACTGTGGATTTTTTAATTTAATTTATATACTATATTTAGTGTTTAGTTTTGCTAGTTTTTCTTATCTTCTACTGTCTCTATTGTACAGTAGAGTTTTGTTATATGTTTATACTTATATTTACCATTTCTGCTGTAAGTGCGAGTTGTGTGTGATGTCTGTATGCTACTGAGACCTTGAATTTCCCCTGCTTTGGACTTCTTTTACTGGACAAAATTGTTTTAGGGTTATTCTGTGACCGCAACGGAGATGAATTTTGAAATGCTTACGGATATGACATTATTTTTAATATTATTGCTGGCTATTTAAAAATAACTTATTTAATAAAACTGAAGTAAGATTATAATCCCTTGTAGCGAGGGTCAACTGGGTTAAATTCTACATGTATGGTCTAGCCAAGAGAATCATACTTAGTAGTGAGCTCTGAGATAAATGTTACCTCTCCAAGCAATCTGAGTCCTTCAGTGACAATACTTTTAGTGAAAAAAGTTATGGTTGGCGTTGATTTAAGATTATGTGGAAGTTATGAATAATAAAACGTAACAACCTATTCATGATCAGGCTTGTGTTTTTTGCTCTCATCTATCTATAAAGCAAGAAGCGTCTGTGTGTCTGTCCGGATGTTAGCCTGGCGGGCCATCCTATATCATTGAAATGTATAGTCTGGAATCGACCCATTCACCTCGCTTAATCCAAGGGGCGGGCAGAGAATTGTCTTTCAAACTGCCTAGGCATGCAATAGGCCAGCGCTACGACCAATCAGAACAAAGAGCAGGATGACGTGGCCAGAGCGAAACGGCAAATACATCCTTCTTTGAAAGGAATGACTTAAGTGCATTGTGTTGCTCAACTTTCAAAGAAAAGCACAAGTCCAACTCCTCCAAAGTTGACGCCAACGCCGATACAAACAACCGCTCTTCGTTCGCCATAGCCACCTTCCTTGTTGTTCACCGTCGCAGGACTGTCGTCTTCCTGTTAAGCCCGCCGTAAGACTCTCTAACAAAATAGAGCGCTGTGATTGGATGACGTCCACGGCGTCAGCCAATAGAAATCCCTATGGTTTGCTACTAGACGTACAGGCTGAGCAAATTAATTTGCCGTCGCTAGCGTGCGTCTAGATTTCTAGGCTATCCGGATGCGTGTCTGTGGCACGCATATCTCGCTGACCGTTTGTCAGACTGATTTCAAACTTGGCAGGTGTCTTGCTATGGGCATGAGTAAGTGCAGTGCCCAATTTGACATTGTTTGAATAAGAAATGCAAAAGATATCGTTAAATATATCGGTAAAAGAAGCACATTGGCTTTCGCCGCTAGCCACTCCCCCTCCCACACACCACTGTACTGTAAGCTACCAGTGAGGATAGAGGCTTTGGCAGAGCTGGATCGGTGTAGGTTACATGGGTAAAAACCTCAACAATACAGTGAACTCCGCGGATTTTGCAACAACACACCAAGACACACAGGTATGCAGTGGCTCTTCAAAATGACGTAAAAAATGATGTGCAATAAACGGACACTTCGAATATCCCAGGCTACTTTGGACTGTCTTTAGACTTTGAATAAGCAAACGACAGTTCCAACTGCAAGGTCCTAAAATGAAACGAGCGATGACGGTCCCGAATTAAAGAACGTCCAGAATGCCACACACGCAAAGCATGACCAGCGACAAGCAACGAGTGGCAGACATAGTGTGATGTCACTTATATGCTTATAGGCCACCAGAGACTGTTTTTGAGTCACACCGTTGCAAATTTCATATGATGCATCATTCCACAAAATGGTTTGTTTTCTCCATCATCAAGTTATTCAATAGGCTAAGCATATAGCCTTGACTCAAAACAGCTGTTAGGATTATGTAATTTTGATTTGTAAAAAATGTCACATGTAGCCATGCTTAAATTCTGCTCACTTCACATTTATTATATTATTATATTATCTGTAGGCCTATTCATTATTGAATGCTTACCTGGATGTTTTTCCCTATTCTATTTTCAAAGCAGGCCTACCTGCAGGCATGTAATTGGGTTACAGGAATAGTATGTTTGAACGGGCACTGCACTAGTTTTTTAGATGGAGGGAGAGCAGTACGCACAACTGGGGTGGAAGCAGCCGACTGAGCGCATGCACATTTGTGGTTGTGACAAGAGTGTTGCTTATAACAATAATGACGGGGATTATGGTGATGCTAGTTTATTTACATTAAATTACTACTTTTGTTATCTGTCAATTTCATTATTTTGAGTTTGGTTTACCATTCCCTGTGAGGTTCCATGTCAGGTAGAAAGCATCAACGTGTCTCTGTCCTAGACGCTTTGCCTATCCCTCTTACACAGACATAGACAGAGACACCAATTCCAATAGCATTTACACCCCATCGTCTGCTAGGCTGAGTGGACACACACACACACAGGGGCGCAGGAGGCACGGGGGACGTGCGGGATATGTCCCACGCAGTGCTGAAGAGACAGCCGTCGCCCCCCACATATTTGATAAGGAAAAAAAGCCTTATAGGTACGCTAAATAAATAATAACCTATAGGATTTGCGCTAACTGTAAAACTCCCCATTAACAGCATCACATCACTAACCATAGCCATCTACAGTACTGTAAGACTGCACAATCTCATATTCACTCTGTTGGATATCTGAAGCCAGTTTGTCTACTAACAATCATAAAATAATCCAGGCTACTTGCTTAGCATAAATCATTTATCATCATCTTTTTTTGAGGCAGGCTGGTATTCGCTTTTTTAAATATGTCTAACCTGCATTTAGACATGCATTTCGTTTGGAGCGGCATGCATACCGGTAGGCTATCAAAAGCATTTTCGGTTTGGTTTGGGATTTAATTTACTTTTGGACTGTTTGATTATATTGCTAAATGTTGGGACTGATGGGCACTGAAATCTGGGAGATATTTGATGGTTCACTGTTAAGTTTCATGCAGTTGAAAAAGTGTCGGGATTTCCACTGCTGTTTATTGCGAGACAAGGCAGCCCTTCATTGAATAGGGGTTGTGCTGTAATGGAAACCTTTTTGCGTAGACAAGTAGCCTAAATTGAGTTATTGTTTAATTATGCATGATTTAGTATAAATTTTAAATAAAATTCGTAGGCTGGAATGCCTTGAGTCGCAACAATTGTGTTTAATAGGCTTCAGCCTCTGGCAATTAGCTCGAAAGGGGCGGCAAGAGAATGAGCTTGAGAACGTGTGTTGGAGACCATGGTAGGAAAACGACTTTTCTTTGCCAACCGTAGGCTATTAATCCAACCAACATAATACAATACAATACAACATATAATAAAATATTAAGAAGAGGTTATTTCATTGACTTAAATCGAACAATGTCTTCTAGTGGACTGATGGCAATTGTTGGTATGGTAGGCAATTGTTACCCCGTCTTGTATGGGAACCTGCCTTTATTTGTCCTGCTATAAATAAAATCAATCCCGGGCATAATTTGAGGATTTATGGTAGCCTAGTGCTCAACTTCTCCTGCTCAACATGACGTTAGCTGTTATGTTTATGATAACAAACTCAACTAGCCTATACTTATCAACTCGTTTTCACTAGCCTAAAATACAAGTCTATCAACATATATTTATTTCAAACATAATTTCAAGACACAAATTGGATACTTCAGTTACCTTGGTGCATAAATCCCAGAGAGTAGGCTACCACACCCCAGAGTGATAGGCCTAGCGTTCTTATGCGTTCAGTGTGGGGTATAAACAAGCTGAGAATTTAGCGGTGTCACATCTGCCTGTCACAGACGTGGGGAGCTCTTTGAAGCTTGGGATAATGTGATACAGTCACTACAGTAACAGTATTTTATTTTAATTATAAGTCTTTTTTTTTTTTTTTCAATTTTATAAATGCTTTGTTTAAATGCTGTTGGAACAAATAGTTATTATAAAGGCAACTTTCTGTTGCAATTTTCTGTGTGTTCTGGACTGGTAACTTAAACCAACACTTGTTAAGTTCTAACGTTGCATAAATATTAACTGCAAACACACAGTGGAGAGTTGATTTGGTTTATACCAGACAATTTAAGTAGGCCTAACTAGGCTATTTGATCATGTAGTCTATGTTTGGATCATAGGCATGATGATTCATTCATGGCTTCATAAAATATCAACATCCCATGTTGCTTTTTTCTACCATTTGCCCAAGAAGTGACCAGTATTCTACCATTGGCCCAAGTAGTGAAAACAATTGTTTGAAAACAATCAATTGTATTATCTTAATATTCTGGCAAGTTTAAAATATGATGGTCGAAAGTGGGCCAGAGGTGGCGATCCGATATCTGATCTCACTATGGGTTTGTGTTCACAATTTGGTCCCCCTCACTTTCAAAATATCTCCTGCGCCCCTGCACACACACACACACACACACACACACAGACACACAACCATGCCACAGCTACGACAGAACGTGCACACCACGGATCTGGTGTCAATGTGGCATTAATCTGAATGATCATTTATTGAAATAAAATTCTCTATTTACTATTAATAACTCCGATTTCCATCTCCATTTTATGTTGTGGCCTCTGAGCCGGCCGTAACAATAATCAACATAATTAGGAGACATTATTCTCCTGTAATGACATAGATCACACACACACACACACACACACACACACACACACACACAAATCTGAAAGATTTTAATAAGATGAAGTGCAATGTGTAATGTGACTAACTTGTAGGGATGTAATGAATGACATATTGGCCTAACATCGATATCAGACAATATTTGCCTAATTAATAAATGCATGCAAGGCCTTATTCCAACCTTAATATCTGCAGTATGCTGTTGGAACTGGACAGTCCCTTAGAGAGGAGCTGAACTCCAGAATCCCCCAGGTCACTGTCACTCACGTCCAGCTGTAGCAGGGAGTTTGGTGACTGTAGAACTGAAGTTACAGTCTCACACATTTTTTCTGTGAGCTTACAGTCAGCAAGCCTGCATAAGAATACAACAAAAGATAACATGAATAAATGGAAGATATATTGTTACATATATTGTTGGAAGATATATTATTACACATTTGTTGACTGGTATCAGCTTATCTGTAAATACTATGACAATACGGTTTATCTGTAATGTCATATTAATTCTGCATTAGCTAAATGTATTGAAAACAGACTGGCACATTCAGAGTTAATGCTATGAAGGGCTGAACGACTTGCATATATTATTGTTTCCCTGTCACTATTACTAACAACAACAATTAAGAAAACAAACAAATACAAAAAAATATCGGGAAATGCATGGTCTTACACCAACCTTAACGTCTGCAGTTTACAGTGGGGACTAGATAGTCCCTTAGAGAGAAGCTGAACTCCAGAATTTTGCAGGTCATTGTGACTCAGGTCCAGCTCTTTCAGGGAGTTTGGTGACTGTAGAAACGTAGCCACAATTCCACAGGACCTCTCTGAAAGTTTGCATTCAGCAAGTCTACAAAACATCATGAGAAAAAAGAAAATATTGGATATGGATAAATGAAAGGGATACTGTTTAAAGGGACACCAGGCAAGCCTGATGCTTTTTCTCTACAAAACTCCCCCTCGCTCGGTCTGAAGCTCTTTTCCTTTTCTTTGCGTCTTCCGTCAAGGGTTTTCGCTGCTTATTCGCCGGCTCTGCCATTATACACACGTTTGCAACAATCTCTAGCGTTTCGTTAGCCTGCCTCTGTGCTGTAAACTGATCCTGCTTCGGTCGGCGGGTAGGATACATCGAACTTGCAAGTGGGATATTCTTCCTACAGGCAGTAGGGGCAGGCGAGAGAGCCTTCATTCGCCCCGTAATGAGTCATTTAACCATATACCGATTCACGAAGATGATTAATTAACACGAAAACGTTGCCTGGTGTCCCTTTAAACAGTGCACCATTAAATCAACATAATCAAGAGACATTATTCCCCTGTAATGACAGTACAAAAATCATTCACATGTACATTATACCTACACACACACACACACACACACACACACACACACACACACACACACACACACACACACACACACACACACTAGGGATGTTAACCGGTAGCCGTTTAACCGGTGGTTGACCGAATCAACGTTGACCGGTTAAAATTTTCTGCCGCCGGTTAAAAAAAAAGCAAAAAAAAAACACTATTTTTAAAGCTCCCGAATGCCAGCCAGCGTCTGTTATTACACTGCGCACACACGTGTTATTGGTGTTGTATTGTATGGGGCGATATGATCACTCAATATCTAAAAATGATAAATGTGAGCATGAGCCGTCCCACGGCGGAATTTATTAAGCGCAACCACAGCACAGAGCCATGGCTCTGCCGCAGCAGAGCTCACGTAGCCATTCCGAAAACAGTTTATACCGGTTACTATAGTGACTATTTGTACGCCTTACATGACCGCTCCTGTCTGCGCAGCTAAAAAAAAAAATCGCCACTATTGTAATATTTGTAACAATGTAATGGCAAACGAAGACACGAAAGACTAACTTAGCATATGCCTACTTGTTGTGTTTTATTATTCATCTGTACTTGGCATGATGACAGGAACTTATTGCAAAGGATTTTGTGCAGCACGCTACAGAGGCTGTTGGCAATCGTTTTTTTCAATCAGTTTTTTTTTATGAAGACGTTGGTTAATATACTTTCCTGTAACACCACCAAATGTAGCGTTCTCTGTTTGTGACTTTGTAACGTGAGCTTTTTATAGCCCGAGCTCGGTGCCGCGTTGCATGGAAGGTCGACGTTGTGCGTAATGTGTGCCTGTGCGTGGGTGCGCAGGGAAAGCAATTATTTTTCTCCCCAAAACAACACCCTTATTCCTCCACAAGTAGTGGACAATGATTGGGGAAAATGTATAATACAAAGGGCACGAACTAACATTGTGTGACGGGAGCCTAACCATTCTAAAATGGGGGGATAACTTGTTTCACGGGCAGAGAAAGACGCGCGACAGGACACGGGTATCATAAATGGCAGTTATAGAACTCTGCCCTCCACCCAGCCCTCACCCACCTGGAAAAAAGAGACTCATATGTGAGATTGCTGTTTATAGACTTCAGTTCTGCATTCAACACCATAATACCACAACAACTCATCAGCAAACTTGACAAACTGGGACTCAGTACCTACCTCTGCAACTGGCTACTGGACTTCCTCTGTCAGAGGCCTCAAGTAGTACGTGTTGGCAACAATACCTCAAGCAGCATCACACTGAGCACAGGGGCCCCCCAAGGCTGCGTGCTCAGTCCGCTGCTCTTCACCCTGCTGACGCATGACTGCACTGCAACCTACAGCAACAATCACATAGTGAAATTTGCTGACGACACAACTCTGGTGGGTCTCATCACCAAGGGCGACGAGACCCAATACAGGTTGGAGGTCGACCATCTGACCACGTGGTGCAGGGACAACAACCTCCTGCTGAACGTCAGCAAGACCAAAGAGATTGTTGTTGACTTCCGGAGAGGTCACACCCAACACCTGCCACTGACCATCGACGGTGCTGTGGTGGAGAGAGCGAGCAGCACCAAATTCCTGGGGGTGCACATCAGTGAAGACCTCTCCTGGACCACCAACACTGCATCACTGGCGAAGAGAGCTCAGCGCCGCCTGTACTTCCTGCGGAAACTCAGGCGAGCAAGTGCTCCACCAGCCATCATGACCACATTCTACCGAGGCACCATTGAGAGCATCCTCTCCAGCTGTATCGCTGTGTGGGGCGGAAGCTGCACTGAATACAACAGGAAAGCCCTGCAGCGCATAGTGAACACAGCTGGAAGGATTATTGGTGCTTCACTCCCCTCCCTGAAGGACATTTACACCACCCACCTCACCCGCAAGGCGACCAAAATTGTGAGTGATGCAAGTCACCCCGCTCACAATCTGTTCGATCTACTGCCCTCTGGGAAGAGGTACAGAAGCCTGCGCTCCCGCACTACCAGACTCACCAACAGCTTCATACACCAAGCTGTAAGGATGCTGAACTCTCTCCCTCCTCTCCCCCCTCCACCCTCAGCTACATAACATCCTGGACATTGGACCCACAATGGCCGCGTGCACTACTCCACTTGCACACTTGCACACTTGTACACTTTACAACTTGTTGTTGTTGTCCTGAAAACACAACACATCTGCTGCTCTTACATAACTTGCACCACTATGTCACTTTCTTTCTTACTTAGGTCAAACAGAACTACACAAGCCTTTTATTGGCCTGACTTTGCACTAGTATTTTATTGACTGTCTATGCACAATTTCAACCAAATTTTGCTGCTCTTATTTTTTTTTCATTATTATATGTGCCCTCTTATTTACTTACTTTTTTGTTTACTTGAATGTTATGTTTGTCTGTGGACTTAAATTGGTAAAATATGTCTTGTCTTCACCGTGGGATAGTGAGAAACGTAATTTCGATCTCTTTGTATGTCTGGAACATGTGAAGAAATTGACAATAAAGCTGACTTTGACTTTGACTTAGAATTTTCGGTGACCGACTTTAACCGGTTAATGAGGCTCAGTGGCCGGTTAAGATTTTTTTTAAATTTCGCCATCCCTAACACACACACACACACTCTCATACAAATTAAACAAACAAGTAAACAATATCAGGAAATGCATGGCCTTGAACCAACCTTAATGTCTGCAGTTTACAGTGGGGTCTAGACAGTCCCTTAGAGAGAAGCTGAACTCCAGAATCTCCCAGGTCATTGTGACTCAGGTCCAGGTCTATCAGGGAGTTTGGTGACTGTAGAACAGTAGCCACAATTCCACAGGACTTCTCTGGGAGTTTACAGTCAGCAAATCTGCAACAAAATTGACATAATTATGACAGAACTCATAATCACACTATTTTTCTAGAAATTAAAATGACTCATTTGTATGTTTCCTCTTTAATTTACACAAAATAGGAAGAAATCAGAGCTTCACAGGCCACTGTGGCCTTGGTGCCCCCTTCTTTCAATATTCTGTTTTGCGTCCGACTAGCTATTTTTATTTAGCCTATGGCCTGGCAAATTAAGCTTAGTATTCACATCGCAAATTAATTTAGTCTTTTACGCAGTGGAGAAAGTGCCAGCACACAGCAATTTAATCATATTACATTCTGTGCCCATCTCCCTACCCATTCATTTCGGTGGAATACTTCACAAACTTTTCCCTCAACTCATGACACATGAACCATATCAGAATAAACAGCAGACCTTACCGAACACAAAGGTGTAAAGCATTCCCCTGTACAGTTAGCCATTCCAGAGTAATCCGGGTAATCCGGGTTTTAAATTTGCAGCAATGTCTACATGCATATCTCCAACTTTGGGCTTTAGGTTTCACAATGTGTTTAAATTGTTCAATACATGATTTCATAACAGGCCAAATACAAAATAAATGTTACAAATATCGCCTAGATATCTGTAAATAAAATGAGAGGATATACAGCTGACTAAGAGTTTGTCAAACTAGCCTTAATGATCACAAAATGCTAAGCATGCATGTAGGCTTTTTGAGTTTCTTAAAGCTAAACTGTGCTTAAATTGTTCAAAACATGATTTCATAACAGGGCAAATAGAAAATAAATATTAAATATAGCTTAGATATCTGTAAATATTAAAATCAGTTCTATGATTTACAGTTCTATGTAATATGTCATGTTTGAGGTTTTGTACTGTTTTATTCGGTAAAAAGAGTGGCCTTGCCCCTAAAATTATGAAATTCCAAGCCTGGGAGTAAATGTGGGGGACAAATTTGGGTGAACCAGATAGCAAGGTCAATATGTTTAGGGAAAAATATTTTTGTCACTAAGATTAATGAATAATCATGATAAATAATTGTGATCTCAATATTGATCAAAATAATCGTGATTATCATTTTGGCCATAATCGTGCAGCCCTATAACCTCACATACAAGAAAGCAACTGCACAAATTAATAAATAAATAAATAAACAAACAATTAAGTTAATATCTAAACACATATACAGACTGAAACTTGAGATTTATGTTTCATTAGCCCATTTACTCCTAAAATGGCTGTTAAAAACGCCTATAGAATCCTATGGAATTCTAGACTAAATAACCTTATTTCCTGAGGGTTTTCTGAAAAAATACTAAAAATTGTCAACGTCTACCAAAACCTTATTATCTAAGCCTCTGTAGCACCTAGAAACATGACATAAAAAGCATGCTGCACTACGCAGCAACCAGCAGGAGATTCAATGTTGCGCTATGCAGCAACCGGCGGGAGATAGAATGTTGCGTAGTGCAGCATCCGGCGTGAATAGGTTAGAGTACATACCGAAGTGCTTCAACTTTATGATGAGGATTCTCAAGTATAGCAGAGAACAGCTTCTGTGCTGATTCTCCAGGATGACCTTCATCTGCGATACCACAATTACTGAGCCTGAAAGAGACACACACACACACACACACACACACACACAAACAAAATGGGGTTGTATGGAGGAAGTCTAAAGAATGTCCAATATATGTTTTCCTAATTCCAAAATGAAGAAACCATGAGTTGACTTAAAATCCAATGTTAATCCAATCGAGCTAGCTATAGAGCAGGTAAAATCTTGAAGCTGGCTGGAGAAATAACGGTTCTTCGTTCTGGATGTTACAGCAGAGTATCCACGCACAGCATTCAGCAGAAGAAGAAGCCAAGGCAAAAAGAAGCGCAGAGTGGAATTATTATTATAGTGGAATTAGAATACATTAAAACTAATGTTTCCCCACAAGTCTGTCTGGAGTCAGATGGAGGAGAGCAATCAGTGGCAGGAAAGACCAAATAACTATTGCAGCTTCTAGCTCAGGGCAGGGTCTTTTGCCTGCGCATAAGAACTATGACATAATTTGGTCAAGCACAAAAGACAACTTAGCAAGGCAGTAGAAGCACTATTTTTACACAATATCTATAAAAATAGGTTACCTTTTGTTTAAAATTGAGAAAGCTGACTACTGTCACGCAACAAATGCAAAGAAAGATTGCAGTGTAAACCACTGTTGTTCCCACACTATCTAACAGGTGTTGAATTTTACTTGATGCTGCATTTAGATATGTAGACACATTATTAATCAATGTTACCTGTGGGCAAGTAGTAGTGTTCTTTAATGTATACCAGTACACAGAAGTAACATTTCAGGTAATAGAATGCATGACAAATATTGACCTGCCTAATATTAGGGCAAATTTAAAATTCCATTCAATGTAAGTCGCCAACCTGCTCATCGGGAGCACTTTGGGGTTCAGTGTCTTGCTCAAGAACACTTCAACAGGGTCAGAAGGGTTAGACACGAACCAGAAACCCTCTGATTAGACAACTTCTTCACCTCCTGAGCCACTGCTGCCCAATTCATTATAAATAATGAATATTTTTGTTTCCCTGCCCCAAAGTGTGTATAACTAACCACAAAATCAAGTAAACAAACAAATGTCAGGAAATGCATGGCCTTACACCAACCTTAATGTCTGCAGTTTGCAGTGGGGACTAGACAGTCCCTTAGAGAGAAGCTGAACTCCAGAATCTTTTAGGTTAATTTGACTCAGGTCCAGCTCTATCAGGGAGTTTGGTGACTGTAGAACAGTAGCCACACTTTCAAAGGACTTCTCTGTAAGGGTGCATTCAGCAAGCCTGTAAAAAGACACGACAAATAATCAAATATTAGAGATGAAGAAATGGAAGGGACACTGCTTACAAGGTGCTGCAAGATATAACCTCACTTCAGTAGGCCTACACTTATCTTTTTGAATGGCTGCTTTAGAGTACGTGGTTAAGGAAGAGTTTAAATGACAATAAACAGGTGTACTGAAAAAAACATGAACCATGTCAGCTGAGTTTGAACCCAAGCCACACAACACACATACAGTTAAGAACAAAATTATTTATACCCCTGGCAAATATTGATTCAATGTTGATTGTTTAATTTTGTTCTTAACTGTACATGTTCGACAGACGCGCTACCAGTCGCCATTTCAGATTTACACCAATCAGAGTTCAAATGTAAAATTCCAATGAGTAACTTTATGATGATATTTATGATATGATATAGTATGAAGGGAACCTTTACATCTCCAGTTTGCATGGCCTTACACCAACCTTAATATCTGCAGATTGCAGAGAGAATTAGAGTCCTTCTGCTGTAACAGGTAACAAAAAATAATTTTGGACAGAGTGGCAGTTCGATACATCGTCTTATCCTTACGCATGTAAAGGTTTGCTTTTTCATTCCATTCAAGTTTGGTTAGGTCTCTTTCTTACCTAGAACGGCATGCAGACAGGCCTTCTGTTACGAACGAACCGGCCAGAAGGGTTGCACAGCAGAGACGAGGTTAGGTTACATGAAGGTGAGCAGTCATGCTAAAATTGGCTAAATATAACTTCTTGCTAAACGGCACGATATATTACACATACACAAGCTGTTTTATTCCTCTTTCCAGTTGTATAATTGTTGTCTATATTAAACCACATGATATATTACATACACAAGCTGTTTTATTCTTTCCATACCAAAGCTTATCTCCTGACCCTACTTGTATGCTACTGCACCTGAGATGATTTCTGTTCAGCAAGCTAGAATTCTGATGGGTATTAATCCAATCTGTGTCTCTCTCTAAGGCTTATCTTATGTTATAAAGGCTTATATTATCAAGGCTTATCTAATCTCAAGAACACTGTCACCAACACAGACACACAAACCCTCACACACATAAACACACACTTCCTCACAAACAGTCCGGCGCCCTCTCTCTCTCTCACACACACACACACACACACACACACACACACACACATACACGTGCCCCTCCACACTCTTTTCACACACTCCCTTTCGCACACACACACACAAACACTTCTTCACAAACACCCCGGCGTCCCTTAATTCGCCTTATTCACCTGACGGCCAGAACGAGGCTAAAGAGTACACTTGCCATTACACCTCAGTCCAGCAGATGGTGTTGGTAATGCACTCCATTTGCAAACTGCCAAAAAAAAGCTCACCGAAAAAGAAGAAGGGTTCACTGGCCTGTTCTTCTTCTTCAGTGACTTTTTTTAGTGACAGAGTGAGGGGGAGAGAGTAATCTCTAGGCAACGCAATGATTTTGATCTGACTTTCTTCAGTTTTATGCTGAAGCCTTACACATAGGCTACTAAATACACAGTGTCTACAAGATTTCATGAATGGGTCATTCCGTGTCAAATCAGATTCTTGACAGGTTGTTGCTGCATCGTCTCAAATTTTGTTCAAATCTTGTCTATATCATCAATGGGTCTTAAAACCAAGGCCTGTGAAATATTTCTGTGCAAAACTTATGTTTTCATATCTTTTTCAGACATTGAAATTCTTTCATTTTTACAGCTTGAAAAACATGTGCCATGTTTGGGCATTAATATCTTGACAAATATTATCCCTAGCCTCCTCAAGGAGGGTGGAAGACCAACTCATAAAAAGCATGTGTAAACAATTACAAGTCTGTCCTAAATGTTTCCTGACTTTCAAAAGGTCCCTAGATTTCAGAAAAATGTGCATTAAGTGTGATATTGAGGGTATTAAAAAAAACAGTTTTGTTTCAGTATCAGTCACTATTTCCTCTTCACAGTTTATTAATGTTTTAATTTGACGTCTCCACATGAAATGACCATGACAATAATAAGGATAAAACAAGGCGTGTTTGTATTTTTTGTGTCATTTTCAGGCAACTGAAATGTGTATGTGGGGTAGCTAGTAGGATCATAAAAATCTATGTGGAAATAGCTAAGTATGTGGACATTTAGTGTGTAAAGTACCAATACACAGCATTTTACTCCTTCCATAATGTCTTGGAAAGAAGACTGTTTTCTGCAGCTCCAGCCAGAGGGAGAGTGGGCCGTTAGCTGCTGTAACCAGTGTGGGCATATTGCTGTTTGTTGACTGAGCCAACGCTGCTGCTGCTGCAGGCTTCTGTGTTGCCTATTGACCTACTCAAGTTAAGCACACACTCCTTAAATCTGACTTTGGTCTGGGCTGCGGTATCGAGAGGGGACTGTTAACCCACTGCTGGCTGGATTGGGGCTACTGCAAGATCACGTTAGAGTTGGACATTTGAAAAGAATACTCCCAGTATCTTCCATGGACTCAATTGCATCGTAATTGTGTTTGCCGTGTGAAGCGTTATTGTTTTTTCGGACACTGGTGTGAAGATTTGCTGTGCGTGTGCTGCGCTGTCCTCTCCTACTCTCACACTGAATTGCTTTTGGGAACATTGAATATTGGAGTCTTAGGTATGAGCTACACCAGGCGCGTAACTGAAGCGTTCCGTTCGCGGCGCGTAAAATCCATTTTAGATGAATGGTTTAGTTTTTCTTATGCCCTCACGGTGTGACCCCACCCCCACACCCCACCAGCCCACGAGTTGCTCTCCTATGTGGACCTATAGACTGTTGTATTTATTCCCCTGACTGTATTTAAATAAATCATATATTTGACACTGACACTCAAGTGTTTTCCTTAAACTTATGCTTTTGCATTACTTTTGTTACATTAGTTAATAAATTCTTAAGTTAAAATGTGTGTTCTCTGTTTTTTCACAACTTGAAGCCAGGTCGTTACAAACACAGACATAGGGCCCTATCATGACATTCTAAAGTGCATCGTCACTCGTCAAAAGTCTATTCAAATTTAGTCGGATGTCCAGTTCACATTGGGAGGGGTTTCGTTATCAAAAGTGGAGCGCATGGCGCAACAAGGTGTTCCTAGGTTTTTTAATCAGTGTGTGTTTGGGGCGTAACATCATTTTAAACCAATGAGAATGATATCTGTCATTCCCTTTAACGGCGCAAAGCGCGATATGTCAAATAAATGCATCGGTATTCTGGCATTCAACGGTGCATTTGAAGGAGGCTGCTTGCGAGACCGTATGAAATAGTCATTCTTAAACCATGCATTACTAAAACCTAGCATAGCCTTCACACATTTGCACTCGTCTATTATTTGAACTTATTGGCAAAGTGAAACTAACTTCACCAAGGTGTCAGTCAACGAAGACAGTTATATGCAGTTACTTTCACTATTGACTGACAATGGGTTACCATCGAAAACATAGGCTGGAAAAAGCAACACTTACCCTAATATTGCTCAAATGACTGAATAAAACAACATTTATCCTGCAGAGAAGTTGCTTATATCTCGTGACAGTGCGTCTTCAGCTGTGCTCCATACGTGTCTCTCGCCTCTCCCCTAATCACTTTTAACCGTCATTACCAATTTGCACATGACGGTGAATAACTACTCATCATGAGATGTACAGTATTTCGTAATATCTTTATTGTAATTATGTTTCCCATTGTAATCGTGCAATTTGTAATGCTTTGCATGGACGTGCGCTGGTGTGCGTTCATGAATGGTAGAAGGATGGTGCGTGCACCTGCCAATATGACTGTTGACATGCGCTCTTAAAATAGCATATGAACAACTCGCCAGTGACTTCTGACCAGGTTTAGGTTGATAGCGATTTTTAGACAACGCGCCAGGCCCCTCCCTAGGTTGTTAATTGCCACACCCCTGGGCGCAATGTTTAAAAAATAAACGTGCAAAATACCAAATTATTGGTGAAAAACGAGTTTTACGCCATGCGCCACACACACACACACGCAGACACACTGTACAAACACTCAGATATTGTTACTTACAGAGCTGATGTGACTGCTGGGAGCACCTTCAGAAGAACTTCATCTGGACTGAGGAGTTCAGTCTGATCTTCCTCTGGTGTCTTTATGTACTTCTGCAGGTCAAACTCAGCCAGCTGCTCTTCTGACATCTTAAACGTCTTCCATAACTTAGTCCCCCACTCTCCTGGTAAGAGTGTCTCTACATGCAGATCTTCTGAGCTCATTTTGTACTCTACTACTGCATGGTGATTCAGCTCATTCAGACAGTAGAACATGTTGATCCTTCTATCTGAGTCATCTTCATCTTCATATCCATATCTGTCTGAGTCATCTTCATCTTCATATCCATATCTGTCTGAGTCATCTTCATCTTCACTTTCATATCTGTCTGAATCTCTTTCTCTCAGGTTGATCCTTCTGTCTGAGCTCCTCTGATCTCTGATCTTCTGTTTGACATACTGGACTGTTTGCTCTGAGCTATTTGAATGGCTACTGCTCTGTGGCAGTAGGTGCTTTAAGAGATTCTGATTGGACTCCAGTGAGAGGCCCAGAAGGAAGCGGAGGAAAAGGTCCAGGTGTCCATTCTTACTCTGTAAGGCCAGGTCCACTGCGGTCTTGTGTAGGTCATGAAGTGTTGCATCTCTGAACAGAGCAGAGAGTTGAGAGGTCTGCTGTTGGTCAGGCATGTTTCTCTGTCTGTTGCTGAAGCAGAGGAACACATACAGAGCTGCAAGAAACTCCTGGATGCTAAGATGCACAAAGCTGAACACCTTCCCCTGGTGTAGCCCAGACTCCTCTCTGAAGATCTGAGTACACACTCCTGAGTACACTGATGCTTCTGTGACGTCAATGCCACACTCTCTCAGGTCTTCCTCATAGAAGATCAGATTGCCTCTCTGCAGTTGTTGGAAAGCCAGTTTCCCCAGTTTGAAAATCACCTCTTCATCTGTCTCCTTTCTCTCTGTGTACTTGACATTTTTTATGCCTGTCTGTATCATCAGGAAGTGTGTGTACATTTGAGTCAGAGTTCTTGGCATTTTAACTTTGTCTGATTCTTTTGATGTTTTCTCTACAACAGTGGCTGAAATCCAGCAGAAGACTGGAATGTGGCACATGATGTAGAGGCTCCTAGATGACTTCAGGTGTGTGATAGTTCTGCTGGTTAGGTTCTCATCACTGATTTTCTTCTTGAAGTACTCCTCTTTCTGTGGGTCATTGAATCCCCTTATTTCGGTCACTTGGTTCACACACTCAGGAGGGATCTGATTGGCTGCTGCTGGCCGGGTGGTGATCCAGAGGAGAGCAGAA
This sequence comes from Alosa sapidissima, assembly GCF_018492685.1. Classification (NCBI taxonomy): domain Eukaryota; kingdom Metazoa; phylum Chordata; class Actinopteri; order Clupeiformes; family Clupeidae; genus Alosa; species Alosa sapidissima. The sequence goes on from NC_055965.1 coordinate 31,101,813, forward strand.
GGAAGCAGATTACCCTTGATGAGGTTTGTCAGCAGCACGTCCACTGAGGCTGGCTCTGTCACATCACAACACTTCGGGTTGGAGTGGAAATCTGGAGGAATTCGACACTCATCCAGACCATCAAAGATGAACATGACTCTGTACTCTGAACTGGAGAAGACTCTGGAATCTTTGATTTCAGGGGAAAAGTGCTGAATAAGATCCACCAGACTGAGTTTCTTCTCCTTCATCAGGTTCAGCTCCCGGAAAGGAAGAGGACATATGAAGTGGACATCCTGATTGGCTGTTCCTTCAGCCCAATCCAGAATGAACTTCTGCACTGAGACTGTTTTTCCAATGCCAGCCACTCCCTTTGTTAGCACTGTTGTTCTGAGGGGTTTGTATTGTCTGGGTTCAAAGATTGTGCCCTTCTTTTTTCCCTCACCTTCCAGGAAGTGTTCTTTTCTGCGTCTTTCCTCTTCCAGGAAGTGTTCTTTTCTGCGTCTTTCCTTTTCCAGGAAGTGTTTAAAGATGTCACTGCATTTGATTGTTCTGCCTCGTGCTGCTTCTCTCCAGGATGCCCTCTCTATCTGTCTGACCTCATGTTCATCATTGACCTCTCCTCTTCCCCCCTCTGTGATGTAGAGGTCTGTGTAGATCTCATGGAGGAGTCTGGTGTCTCCCTGCTGTGTGATTCCCTCAATCAGACACTGAAACTTCTTCTGCAAGTCGGATTTGTGGATCTGCTGATATCTGTGTGTGAAAGCCAAAACACATGATTTAAACCTAAAAACTCGTTCATGCACAAACGTATATGTACTTCGGTTCTGTGCACGAACACACACACACCCACACACACTCTTCTTACCTTCAAGCAGGGAACAACCTCCATCACCACATTAACTCATTAAATGAATCATCACATATACACACACACACACACACACACACACACACACACACACACACACTTCTTACCTTCAAGCAGGGAACAATCTCCATCACCACATTAACTAATCACATTAATCACACACACACACTCCTCACCTCCATGTTTCATGGCTGGTGTGTTGTTCCTCAGTGAGACTGGCAGCACCACCCTCCTCGGGAGCAAGTCTTATTCTAGAGAACAAGCAGAGAACAACCATCATCTCATTAACTTAATCACACACACACCAGTGTTTCTCATACATTGGCTTATTCGTGGTGGCCCACCACAATATCAACACTGACCACCACACAATGATTTTCTATCTTGTACTACTTGAATTGGATGATGCTATGTGCATTTTTGCACAGCCTTTCCTTGTGTCTCTGTCCCTCAACAAACCTGCATAACGTTTAAAGAAAACATTACAAATCCTGTAAGGATTGTTGTTGGCATAGAAGACGACTGGCTAAACCGTGATTTATTCCTGTTAGCATCAGAACCACGTTGCGCAAATTTGTTCAAAACTGTGAACACCCCCGTCACCTACCACCACAAATGCACGCACACACACACACACACAAACACACACACACACACACATAGTGTGGGTATAGGCCAGCACATCTACACATCTAGTCCAAATGTGCAGGTTAACATGCAGTACCACAGTGACGCATGGTGATGGGTGATCACATTGATCAGGGATTCCTAATGTTACTTCCTACTTTGCCTAAACTTTGCAAACAGACAATAAACAGCATCAGCAGTCAGGAAACAATGTAAGCAGCCTGCATTTGCTGTAAACAAATTGACACATTCTTCCGACTGCATTGTAGGCGTTCCTACTACCGTTTACTTTTGAATTTCGAAACTAAAGAGAGGGAATGATGCTATAAACACTATTTTCCCTGAATACACACGCACAGCCACTGCATTACTCATGAGATCTTTTAAACAAACAGGAGTTTTATATAAAATACAAAAACTTTTTCACCTGAATGATCTTCCCTCATGTGATTACTGCTGAAAGTGTCTTGCTTCATGTCTCCTCTGCAGTCTCTCTCTCTCTCTCTCTATCTATCTGTGCGCATGTCGGAGTGAGTGGGCAGAGCTGAGCGTATGAGTGAGTGTGACTGTTACGTTGTTCCACCAGTAGGGGGAGTAGAACAGTGCTTGTGCTGTTTTTGTGTTGTCTTCAGACGCGGCTCGTTCACTTGGGCAGGAGGGGCAGAGCCCTACTAAAGATTCATCCACTAGAAAAGTATATCCACAAAATATTTTTTTTAAATAAAATGTTGTTTGTTTATTATTGTAATCAGTGGCAAAGTACTCAATCATGTTACATTTTTGTATGATTTGCAAAGATCTCATTGATCATATCCGTAGTTGTTGTAGGCCTACTGTAACGTTACATTTCATTTCTGGTAGGGCAGTGACGTCACTGCCCTGAAGAAATTGAACAGCGCCTGCTGTTTGTCTATGTAAATCTGTCGACCGATAATGGAACTGCAGCTAGAGAGTGGTTAGTAGAAGGTCGGGTGGGCAGATCATGCCACTGCCCACCCTATATGACGTCAGAACTTACTGCCTACTGTAGGTAGTAGCCTATGCCTACTGTATTAGTCCGCACGAAGTTTGTGAGGTCAGGCAGACAGTTGAAAAATGGCGAGTGAACAGCGTGTGTGCAATAGTGTGGAGTTTCTCTTAAAGAACTTATTCGAAAGACTTGAGTTTGTAGTTAACTTAGCTATCAAAGACCTAGGACCTGATCAGCCCGACATTAACATCGTATACCAACAAACAAAGGACAAGAGTCGGTCATTTAATCGGACATTTTCACGTTTGTGGTAGGCCATATGTCTGATAAGAAGCTCTGGTTGTCCTGAACGCAATAAAATGTTCTGTTTTCCATGCCTGCTTTTCCGATCTTCTGGGGGACAAGGGGATGTTTGGAGTAGGCTAGTGTAGGTGTGTGTGACATGAAACATTTTTCAGAGAAGGCAAAAAACATGAGGCTAGCATCTGAGTTGTGCAAATTAGCCATGCTGGGGAAAGCTAATATTGTGGCACAACTCGATGAGGGCTACACTGTAAGTGCGAAATCGTGTACGAGTTTGTTCACCTGAGAGTGACACAGATAAAGTAAGGCTGATTGCACAGACATTTGATGGGGCTAGTGTCATGAGAGGAGCATCTGGTGGAGTGCGTAAGAAAGTGCAAGACCTGAACCTGGTGATGGAAAAGGCTGCGTCAGCAGCATCCTCAGTGCGTGTCTTCTTCTCGGATTTTTATAGTTTCTCCGCTTTTTTCACAAGATTTCCGAAAAGATTTAAAAGCTTATTTTGGAATGTTTCGAAATAATTGAAACATCTGGAGATTTTAATACAATCTCAGTTAGAGAGGCTAAAGGGTTTTCTCGAATGCTCTTAGATCCCGAGTTTTTATTCCTTAGACCTGTTCTAAGATCATGCCCCGTGTAGATGTGCTCTATGCACAGCTGCAGAAAAGAGCAATCGATGCAGTGGAGGCACACAGGGTTACAGACAAGTTTGTGGCCAACATGAGAACGATAGGCCTACATGATGTCCTATGCCTTTGTGCAAAACATACCGGTGTCCAGGATAAGCGCAGGACCGCTTGTAACTTTGCGCAAATTGCCTATAAGTGTGTGACAAGTTACCGCCACCGACAGATTTTCATTCACTGGCCATTTGTCTGCCGCCATCCTATTTGATAGTTCAAGCTTCGTCAAATTTTCCAAATCATTCCCCAAGGAGCTCTTGAAAAAAAACTGCCCTTTTACGTGTATGTGTCACTTAATATTAATTTCTATACAAACCACGGTGGACACGCAAGCACTCATTCATACACACAGAATATTTACCTTTTTAATGAATAGCCTACTTTTAATTTACTCTTTAAAGTTGAGCTGGCTCTTGAACACAATAATTTCGTTACTTATAATTTCTTTTATGAGTAGGCTAGGCCTACATGACAATAAACAACTTAAACTTGACTATGAGAGCTGAGTGGTGTAAGGCGGCGTGAAGCCTACACTTGGAGCTCTAGTGGAATTTTGATTTCGCAACGAATTCTCGGTTATTTGTTTCCCTCTTGAGTTTTTCCCCCAAAGTAGTTCTCCACTGATCTGAGCTAATGAGCTGATTAGCGGTACCTACATTGTAGCTTTTATTTGTCTGGAATCTCAACATTTTAAACTTCACTTCTTATGAATAAAATAACATTAAGTAGGCTAACATAGGTTAATAATGCATGAACAAAACGGTATTTTGACCGCAAGTGGTAACATTATGGAATTCCATTCCCCAGATTTCGCTCATAGCCTAGCCATAGAAAGAAAGAGTCGTAAAAATGAACAAAATCTCCGTGGACCGCCCTTGTGCTTCCAGCTGCCGGTGACCTGGAACTATGCCAATTTTTTTTTCTAAACTTGATCAACAGACTCTGCCCCGCCTATTTGTCAACCCAGGAGCCGCTACTGGTTGTCTCTGTAGGTAGCTGTGCGTGCGCTGATTCAGGGGGCTGGACCTCCTGCTATATAAGCCGCCTCCAATCCATCCTGTGCGCCTCTCCCATCCCCTCGCCGCACTTCCTCGTTACTGGGCGCTTTGTCGAGACGTGCTTTCGTCGGCACTTTGTTATTTGTGTTAACACTTATTTATAGAGTTAATCACATGGCTTAATTTATTTAATTCATATTATATTTTATGGTACTTGCGTTGGCGGTGGCTTGGTGGCGGGTTGACACTTTTGTATTATAGGTTTAGTTAGAGTAGGCAAGGAAGACACCGGAAGACTCACACACTTTTCTGTATTTTGTTTTCAAACGCGAGCAGAAAGTTAATACCATCTAAGTCAGTAAGTTCAAGGGTTTTCTTTTACATTTTTGTATTATTTTCACCGCCACGTTATTCTGTCTGTCTGGGAGCTTTACTTTATTAAATTTGTTAACTTTGCACTACGTCAACTCTATGGCTTTTCTTATGTTATGTTGAACCATTCTTTATGATTTATGGTCACGTAACAGTGACTGTTGGCCGCTGTGCCAGGAACAGTGTTTTTCTATCTTTTTGCTATCTTTTCTATCTCTTTATTATTAACTTTTTTCGTTTCTTCTTTATAGTGTTAACCCTTTAGGTGCCAGAGTTTTTTTTTCGAAACGTTCGATTTTGACATCTTCATTTCAAAAGGCTATATCTTAAAAGTAATAAGAGATAGAGACTTTCTGTAAATTAGAGAAATATTAAGGATGACCCAAAGTTTATGTAGGGATTAAATGTGTATATCTAATTTGCATATTATGACGTCATATGGTGGCGGCCATCTTGGATTATAGAATTTTCATGAAAAGTCGCATGTTTGAATGATAAAATGCACCACTTCTTTCCCCCCAAAATGTCCCTCACCTTCTGTATGCTATATTGCACAATACTGAATGCTCAGGTAAATACTAAGTAGTAAACAAACTATGTAAATCATTACTAATAAATGGCAGAAACAAACCAAATGCATGTAGCGGTAGGCGCCTTTTGCTGTAGAGATTTTCCATTTACTACATACAGTAGGCACTCTGATTCCATGTATGGGGCACATATATATTATTCAGATGAAACACAAACACAAGTAGACAAGACCTGTTTAGTTCAAAAGCTCACTTGCCACGGCAAGGCACAGATCAGGAGTGAGATGACGAGACAAGACAAGAGACAATGTTAGTATTTGTTTTCTTTTTGTTGTTGGTTTTTTTTGTTGTTTTTTTCTTAGCTAACAAAGACACACACATCACAAGGACATGAACACACTAAAAAAAGCACTGATATGTCCTAAATGGTCAGGGAAATAGATAATCAACAGTGTAAATCATTACTAATAAATGGCTGACAATTTTATTTTTTTTGTAGCAGGACTTTTGCTGTAGAGATAACGACTATCCATATCCATATCCTATCCATACAAGGCCGGCATTCCCATCATCTTGTGATAGACTATGCATGGCCTAATGGCTCTCCTGCCCCGTGTCACCACCTCTGCTCCTGTTGCGAGCAGCATGGCCAGATCTGCCTCGCGCTCGCGTCGAGTGGAGAGAATTTGTGCAGCTCAGACTAGGCCTACTGTCATTCTCATTGCGACTCCCTACACTGCCTCTACGTTCCCCCCTAACTGTCCTATGAGCACTTCGACCTCGTCTAACATACCCCATTAGACAAAGGCTCCACCACGTTACTGTCGCCGCGATTGCGGAGAGGCACACGTTCAGAAGACAGAAGCTAGCGCTACATTAGGCTACCTCCAGCCTCGTTCGCCACACCACTAAAACCCTGCTAACTTCCCGATGAACACTCCGAACCTGTGAAACATTATTCCCACCAGTGACATTGGGCAAACGATTCAACGTTTGTGCTTGGTGTAAGCTAAACTATGGAGTAAACTCTCACTTTGTCCAGCTGCATCATTGCAAGGCAGGGACGCATCTGAAGCCTCACTAAACGAATCACCGTCATTTTCTGAAGGCAGATATTCCCCTTCAGAATCAGTGTCCGCGAATAGAAGACCCAACACTTCATTTCGGGTAAACTTTTTTGATGCCATTAGACGATAATCTAATGCAAATACTCGCTGACGTTGACAATATCGCTCTGACAAAGTGGCTCACACCCACACTAGCTCTGGTATTTCACGCACTGATTCAATGCGCTGTAGCTAGAAGGTTTTGTTTAAAGCATGCCCTTTTTTGGACTCGGGGATGACGTATGACATGTCTGCCATCTAGTGGAGTGGAGGTCGAACGAAATATGACACCCTATTTGACTAAATCGGCCATTTTATTCAGTACCGCATCTTGTCGACTAAAGTCGACCGTGGCGCCTAGAGGGTTAAGGGTTGGTTCTGTTTGGGTTGGTATAAGTAACACTGGCGTGGGGTTTTGTTGTTGGTGTTGTTACTTGCTTTACCTGGGTGTCTGCTTCCTGTGTTTGGTTGCAGCCGCCCTAGATATGGAGAGTTTCGGAAAACTTACGCGGCGTCATGCTGTTAAAATAGCATCGAATGCCAGTGTAGAGGATTGTAGTTTAGCAGCAGGAGAAGTTGTAGGGCATGATAATATTCTGTCAGCTGGTGTGCTGTTGTCCAATCTGGCTGAAATACGTCAGAGAGCAGTCAGTTTTTACTAAGAGTTTAATAAGAGTGAGAGCTCAGATATTCAGGTGGATGACCAGTCACTGAGAATCTACCCCAGGTGGCCGAAGAGGCGAATGCAGTCCTTGGAAGGGCTTTGACCCTAGAGGAGCTGCAGAGAGCCCTCCAGAGTATGGAGTGTGAAAAGGCACCAGGTTTAGATGGTCTACCCGTGGACTTTTATAAGTACTTTTGGTCAGAAGTGAGTGAGGATGTGCTGACTGTTCTCAGTGACAGTCTTGCCAGGAGGCGGTTGCCACTGAGCTGCCGAAGGGCAATACTCACTTAGCGCCCCAAAAAAGGGGACTTGAATGACATAAAATCATGGAGACCTGTGTCAATCCTCTGTACTGAATATAAATTCAGTAAAGCTCTCTAAAGCGTTAGCTAGTAGATTGAGTGAAGTTGTGGAGCAGGTTGTCCATCCTCACCAGACATACTGTGTGCCGGGTAGGTTGATTCAAAACAACATTTCATTGATCAGGGACATATTTGATGTAGGTAAACTGTTTAACCTGGAATTCGGCTTAGTATCCATTGATCAAGAAAAAGCTTTTGACCGTGTCGAGCACAATTATTTGTGGAGTGCTCTGGCAGCCTTTGGTTTTTGCCCTGAGTTTATTGATATGATTAGAGTTCGGTGCTGTGACATTGAGAGTATTTTAAAGGTTAATGGTGACTTGTGTGCTCCTTTTAAAGTTCACAGAGGGGTCAGACATGGTTGTGCCTTATCCGGTATGTTGTACACTCTGGCAATTGAACCCCACTTGTTGAAGCTGAGGAAAGAACTGGTGGGGGTGAGAATTCCAGCATGTGAAAGTGTTTTTAAACTGTCAGCTTATGCAGATTGTCACGGACTGAGCCGTGACGTGCTCACGCAGCGTGCAGCCAGCCAAACGCCGGCGCTAACATTCAAACTGTCCTGCCGCTGTTCTCCGTGTAATATCACTGTCATTACCGTTTGCTCTAACAAACCAACCCAAAAGGGCACATGTTACCCCGCTGCTCATCCAGCTACACTGGCTACCTATGGCGGCCCGCATCAAATTCAAGTCTCTAACGCTTGCCTACAAAGTAGTCTCCGGTTCTGCTCCCACCTACTTGAATGCCCTCATACAGACTTACACTACCTCCAGACCGCTGCGCTCCTCTGACGAACGACGTCTAGCTCTACCACCGGTGCGCTCAAACCAATCCAAACTTTCCTCATCTGTTGTTCCTCGTTGGTGGAACACACTGCCAGTTCCTACAAGGGCAGGGACATCCTTTTCCACTTTCAAAAAACTCCTGAAGACCCAGCTCTTTAGAGAACATCTACTCTCATAGCAACACTTACAACAAGTCTTACTGATCCTAGCACTCACCAGCCGTTTTAAACTGACAAGTAAACAGCACTCACCGACGCACTTATTCTTACTGTACTCTAATGTTTTTTTTTAAACTGTCCTAAAATTGTGAGAATTGTTCTAAAACTTACTGTTTTACCATGTTGTTAGTCGCTTTGGTTAAAAAGCGTCAGCCAAATGTAATGTAATGTAATGTAATGTAATGTAATGCTCTGTTGTATTCCTGGTTCTCTATTCACAATGTCATTTACCACCGTTCACCATAAATGCCAGCTAGCATGCGTTGTTGTTTAAGGTGCAGGGAAAGGCCTACCGGCATTCTTAAGTAGCAAATGTTTGTGCATGACTCCATTCACATTACTCAAACTATATACATTGTCATTTCCATCTCCCATCTGTATTAATGTCTTCTGGTAGCAAGTAATGAAAATACCCACACTGGCTGTCAAACTTCTCATTTATTTAGTTAAACCTTCGTAATTACAACTCTGTACACAGTTAACTCACCACCATCCCGAACTCCGTTTCAACTTCCTGGTTTAACGTGGGGAAGCCGAGGGAATGTTCCACTAGGTTGAAATAGAGGGGTTTCGCGGGTGATTGGTGGTGGGAACCATTATTGCAGGGGTGTTTTTGTGTTTATCACTAATATGGGTTTTTCTCTTTACAAATGTGATTTTGGTGGGGGAAACATTTTGTATGTATTTCTATATTTGCTGTTTGCTTGTTTGGTTTATTATTTGGTTATTATTGTGTGATTATTTGGTTAATTGATTTTTGTTGGCAATGGGGCAATCTAGTGGGAGGGGCTACAGCTAGCCTAAGGCTGTATTAGGCCCCATGGCCTCAGTTGCAGAGGAGCTGTGCAGAGAGAGAGAACTGTGAATGAGAATTGTGGACTGGTTAAGTGTGCAGGGTCTTTTGAGACATAAATAGGCATCAAGTTGCCAGGCTATTTTCTTTTTGAACAGTTTTTGTTTTGCATTTTTGCTCATCTTGACACTGAATATTTGCACGTATTAGAAAAAATATTTTTGAAAAAATAAAAAGAAAAAATTAACAAAAGACCTTTTTTGGAAACTTGCATCTTCCCTGACTCCGCCATCGGTTATCCTGCCACATTTGGTGTCAGAAGTGGGATAAGGAGTCAGGTGGAGGTGAAGTATTACAACCAGCCAAGATGTCCAACAGAAGGGAGAAGAAGAAGGCGGATGAAAATGGAGCGATAGGGGGCGACACTGAGCCTACGAAGCCCACTCCAGAACCCGCCGCAACTGTTCCTGCTATCGACCGGATGGCAAAGATGTTCGAAACTTTTATGGAGGTACAACGGGCCAGAGATGAGCGGCTGGAGAAGGAGTCATCCAGGCAAGCCCATCAGTTCCAAGTCCTCACCCATCAGGTGACTCAGCTACAGCTGGATGTGGAGGTAACTCGGGAACGGGGCACTACACCGCTTCCACCGGACCCACAGGAGCCTACCTATGAGCCACCATCAACCCCCAGCAGAGGACCTAGAGGTTACGAACCAAAGATGGCTAAGCTGGAAGACTCTGATAACATCGAGCACTACCTAACCACCTTTGAGCGTCTTGCCACAGTCTTTGACTGGCCAAAGGACGACTGGGCCATTCATCTCATTCCGCTCCTGACTGGCAGGGCCCGGAGTGCATTTGTTGCTATGGATCCGCAGAGCACTTTGGACTATGATCTTTTAAAAGAAGCAGTGCTCAAAAAGTATGAGATCAACTCAGAGACTTACCGCCTGCAGTTCAGAGCCTTGGAGACCAGCCCGGAGGAGACGCCACAAGAGCTTTAAGTCCGGCTGAAGGATATCTTCTGCAAGTGGGTCAAGTACGACCGGAACAGCAAGGAGGACCTCATGGAGACTATGGTGCTGGAACAGTATCTCAGAGTCCTCTATCCAGAGGTGAAGACCTGGGTCAAAGAGCACAACCCAGCAACTGCAGCCGAGGCAGCCAGACTGGTGGAGAACTTTGTGGCAGCACATAGAGGCCCCAGGAGCTACCACTATGCTGGGATGCTGGACAGACAAGCCCGGGGTAAGCCTGTTGGTGTTGGTAGAAGAGTTGGTTTTGATGCTACCCCTAGACACAATAGAAACGCACTGCCCCTTCCCCCAGATAGTGGCAAGCCCCAAGGCATATCATGTTTTAATTGTGGTAGGGAAGGTCATAAGAGCCCCTCTTGCCCCCTCAGGAAGTCTAAGTACACCCACCTGTGCTATGTTCCCAACCCCACCCCACCCTTTAAGGGCCAGCAGAACAGGGACCCTGTTATTACCATCGAGCTTAATGGCAAGCTGGTCACAGCTCTCATAGACACAGGCTGTTCACAGACATTGGTGCAAGCTGATCTAGTCCCCCATGAGTTCAAGAACTTCAATGACAAGCTTACTGTCTTTTGTGTCCATGGTGATCAGAGCGAGCACAGCACAGCAGATGTTTACATTAGAGTGTGTGATCAGACATACCTACTTAGGGTAGGGCTAGTCCCAAAGCTCCCCTATCCAGTGTTGTTGGGGCAGGATCTTCCTGTACTGCCTGAACTAGTGAGCAAGACTGCTTGGTGTGGTGTAGTCACTAGAGCTATGGCCAGGGAGCAACAGCCAGAAGACCTGTCTGAATTGCCCTATCATGAGGATGATATTCCAGTACAGCCCACATACACTAGGGAAGAGAGGTATGAGAGGCGCAGACAAACAGTTGGGGAGATTTTAGAGCACTCACCTACAGTCAGAGTCAGATGTGGATTCCCCCAGTTTGACAGAGGCTGATTTCACCCTTAAAGGGGATCTTGCGGAGGAACAGCGTGCAGACCCCACCCTGAGGTCCTTATTTAAGAAAGCAGAGGATGGTTCTTGTTTTGTTCCTGCACTTGGGAAAGAGGGCTACATTTTGCAGAACAACCTCCTTTACAGGCAGAGTGAGGAGGGATTTCAGCTAGTGGTGCCCCACAAATTCAGGAAGGAGGTGCTGGAGCTAGGTCACACTATACCATGGGCTGGACACCTAGCTTATATGAAAACACTGCAGAGAATAAGCAAGCGTTTTTATTGGCCAGGGCTATTTGGAGAAGTGAAGAGCTTTTGTAAGTCCTGTCCCCAGTGCCAGCTATCTGGAGGCAAAGGCCTCGCCCATGCCCCTTTGATTCCCTTACCAGTAGTTGACACTCCCTTTGAGCGGATAGGGATAGACATAGTGGGACCCCTAGAGAGGAGCAAGTCTGGGAACAGATTCATTTTGGTTATCTGTGACTATGCAACCAGATACCCAGAAGCCTTCCCGATGAGAGAGGTCACTGCCAAAAAGGTTGCTATGGCCATGTTACACCTGTTCTCCAGGGTAGGGATTCCCCGTGAGGTCCTAACAGATCAGGGCCCCAACTTTATGAGCAGAACCCTCCAACAAGTGTATGATCTGTTAGGGATAAAAAGAGTCAGAACCACTCCTTACCACCCACAGACAGATGGACTAGTTGAGCGGTTCAACCAGACCCTTGTGAACATGCTCAGGAAGTTTGTGGATGACACTGGAAAGGACTGGGACCAGTGGCTACCTTACCTGCTGTTCGCATACAGGGAGGTCCCTCAGGCATCGACGGGATTTTCACCCTTTGAGCTCCTGTATGCACATCAGGTTCGAGGTCCACTGGATGTTTTGAAGGAGACCTGGGAAGGAGAAACCTCGGGCAAGACGGACATCATCTCCTACGTCCTAAAGATGAGGGAGAAGCTTGCAGCTGCAACTGCTATGGCTCAAGAGAACCTCCAGAGGGCGCAAGGTCGGCAGAAGGCGTGGTATGATCGGTCAGCCCGTACCCGCTGTTTCCAGCCTGGGGAGAAGGTCCTGCTGTTGTTGCCAAGCTCAGACAACAAGCTGCTGGCGAAATGGCAGGGGCCCTACTCTGTGACCAGGAAGATGGGACAGGTGACCTACGAAGTCCACATGCCAGACCGGCGCAGGAAACACCAGGTCTTCCACGTCAATATGTTAAAGAAGTGGAGTGAGAGGCCAGAGCCGGCAGTGTCTGCAATGCTAATCCGAGCGGTCGAGGAGGAGGAGGAGTACAGCGAGCAGTACTTACCTGGTCGTGAGGAGAAGAGCAAGTTGGATCTGAGTCATCTGCCAGAGGGTCGACAGCGTGAGCTCAGCCGCATCTTACCTGAAGATCTCTTCGTGGAGCGACCAGGACGGACAGCGTTGGTGGAGCACCGGATTGTGCTGAAGGACGAGCAGCCGGTGAGACAACCTTCCTACCGGGTACCAGAACGCCTGCTGCCTGTCCTGAAGGAGGAGCTGGACATGATGCTACAGCTTGGGGCAATCGAGCCTTCCTTCAGTGAGTGGAGCAGCCCAATCATCCTGGTTCCTAAGAAGGACGGTGGCCTACGGTTCTGCCTGGACTTCAGAAAGGTCAACACCCAGGCCAAGTTTGATCCTTACCCCATGCCGAGGATTGATGATCTGGTGGAGCGCCTGGGCAAGGCAAAGTTCCTGACCACCCTTGACCTTTGCAAAGGTTACTGGCAGGTGCCTTTGTCAAAGGAGAGCAAGGAGCTGACTGCTTTTAGGACGCCGTTTGGTCATTTTCAGTTCACCGTGCTTCCATTTGGGTTGCATGGAGCGCCAGCCACATTCCAGCGCCTGATGGACAGAGTCCTCAGGGGGACGGAGGGCTTTACCGCCGCCTACCTTGATGACATCGTCATCTATAGTGCCAGCTGGGTGGAGCATTTGCGTCATCTGCAGCATGTCCTCTCCTTGGTGAAGGAGGCGGGCCTGACCATCCACCCGAACAAATGCGCCTTGGCCAAGGAAGAGACTTCCTACCTTGGTTTTGTGCTGGGCCGAGGTGTCATCCGCCCTCAAGTAGGGAAGGTGGAGGCCATCATGGCTGCAGAGCGACCAACCACCAAGAAACGGGTGCGGTCCATTTTAGGCCTGGTGGGTTGGTACAGACGTTTTATTCCAAACTTTTCTGAGAAAGCTGTGGTGCTGACAGAGCTGACCCGCAAATGTCAGCCAAATAAGGTTGAATGGACTGAGGAGTGTGAGGCAGCTTTTAAAGACTTGGACTTTAAAGGACTCCTTGTGCAAGGAGCCTGTGCTCCTCAGCCCAGACTTTGAGAAACTTTTTACAGTGCAGACCGATGCCTCAGAGAGAGGGTTGGGTGCTGTTCTGTTGCAGGGGGACAATGGACAACTCCAGCCTGTGGCTTACATTAGCCGTAAGCTGCTACCGAGGGAATGCAACTACTCCACGGTAGAGAAGGAGTGTCTGGCAATTAAGTGGGCATTGGACTCCTTCAGATACTATTTGCTGGGGCGCAAATTTGTCCTAGAGACTGATCACCGAGCATTGTCTTGGCTGGGACAAATGAGGGATTCCAATGCAAGGATCACACGGTGGTTCTTGGCAGTTCAGCCATTTGACTTTGATGTTTTGTACAGGGCTGGAAAGTTGAACTGTACAGCGGACTTCCTGTCTAGGATGCCACAGGGGGCATCTCCAGAAGGGGGGGGAAATGTCACGGACTGAGCCGTGACGTGCTCACGCAGCGTGCAGCCAGCCAAACGCCGGCGCTAACATTCAAACTGTCCTGCCGCTGTTCTCCGTGTAATATCACTGTCATTACCGTTTGCTCTGTTGTATTCCTGGTTCTCTATTCACAATGTCATTTACCACCGTTCACCATAAATGCCAGCTAGCATGCGTTGTTGTTTAAGGTGCAGGGAAAGGCCTACCGGCATTCTTAAGTAGCAAATGTTTGTGCATGACTCCATTCACATTACTCAAACTATATACATTGTCATTTCCATCTCCCATCTGTATTAATGTCTTCTGGTAGTGAAGGAGAAATTTTGGATTACTAACATTTTTATGTATTAGAAGTGATTATTAATAATTTTACATGTATTAGAAGTGAATACTAATCTACATGTGATTAACATTTCATTTTGTTATATTCTTTGTATGCTTTCTATACATTCAATACTGTGCATCAACTTTGCTTTGTCTGTCATTTGTTCTCTCCATGTCATGATTTTCTAATAAAGGTCATGCGACCCCTTTTGTCACGAGTTAAGGGTATTCTGCCTTAGGCAGTAATATTAGGAATATCCCGACAGGAACTAGACTATGGCAAGAGAATGCTGAAGGATGTATATGTATTGTATTGACCAATTATCTACTTACTTGGAGTAGCCCCATGACTTGCGTATGGCGCATGGATCACATGCTAAGTCCAAGAAGTGTATAGAGTATGTATTGTTGTATTTCTGTATGTATGAGGATTTTTTGGAAACGACCATTGTACTCATGTGATTTGTATTACCAATGTAATTAACATGTATAAGATGGGGCTTCGCCCTAGAGAACTTTGAGTTGTGTTACTGGAACATGCTGTTGCTAGTGACCTGCTCCCGGTATCGTGAATAAACCTGCAGTGGTTCCTCACACCTGAGTGTTGCCTGGATATTTTTGACCACATTTTGGTGGCAGCGGATGGGATACCTAACTCCGAGAAGCAGCGATAAAACCTGGAAGGCGTAGGACCCGGATAAAGTCGACTGACGGGAGATCTCTTTGTGATCTTGGGACAATACCGTGGAAAAAAGCGGGACCCATCCTTGCCGGAAGGGAGTCATCCTGTGTCTCGGATACGGTATTACCGTATTGTGGTCACAGGCACCTAGGTGGTGAGTGGGAAGCGATTTTTTTCTACCGCTTTGTAGTTAAAAGTTGGCTTGTGTGCCGGGGTGCCACCGAAGCAATCTGCTCTACTTGTAGGAAGGTAGAAAGGTTGGCTTGTGAGCACAGCCGAAGAGCAATCGATAAAGGATCTGCTAAGAGAAGCAATCGGTAGGATTGGCTTAAAGCGCTTGATACGGCGATTGGATTGGTTGATAACATTGCTATTGTACTCTGATAGTTTGCTCTGTTTTAGGCGTGAGGTAATTTGGCTAATAAAAATATATTAAAGGGACACTGCTATGGGGACTAGTAATAGTAAAACTGTTAAATTGCCCAAAGGTATACATAATCCTGGACGTTTAAAAGATATGTATAAGAAATATGGACCTGAATGAGTAGATGAATGTTTATTGAATAAGTGGAGTAGATGGACTGAAGGAAAATTTCCTTTAGATGGTACGTTGAGTTTGGAAAGGTTAACTGAATGTAGGGCTATGATGGAAAGGAAGGCTAGGCCTTTTAAGCATGATTTGTTTGAAAAGTGGGAAAGAGAAGCGAGGGAAAGATAGGAGAAGAGAAAAGTTATGGAACAGAAAGAGCAGGGCCAGAGAGAGAGAGAGAAGGTTTGTGCGGAGCTATGGACATTTCAACTGAAGTCTATGTGCAGATGAG
Source organism: Alosa sapidissima (assembly GCF_018492685.1). Classification (NCBI taxonomy): domain Eukaryota; kingdom Metazoa; phylum Chordata; class Actinopteri; order Clupeiformes; family Clupeidae; genus Alosa; species Alosa sapidissima. The sequence goes on from NC_055965.1 coordinate 31,117,653, forward strand.
TGAACCTGACCTCCAGCCTTAGTCCGTAAATCTCCACCACCATTCCCTTCAGCACCCCCTGCACCACAACCAGCTGTGGCTGTTCCTGCTCCTAAGCCCCTGCAAGTATTTACCTACTGAAGATTGGACTAAAATGGCTATTTCTCAGCTTACAACAGACTGCTAGAGAATTCTTGGGAAGAGTGACTTCACAGCAGTTAACAAACTTTGTGGAGGAAGGGGAGCAGCAGGATTTAGGTGGACTGAAAGAGATGGTTGCTGGAATTGTGGAGACGTAGAACACATAGCGAGATATTGTCCGAAGCAGGGTGATTGGAGACAAGACGGGGATAAATCATCACAACGACGCCCTCAGGGTCCGGTCTGGACACAGAATGGAAATTCTGAATAGGACAGGGAGGACTCTGAACAGGGGACTCCGGGACCCCTCACCAACACTTCTGTATCACCCTATGAACTTTATCCCCAACTGACTTTGAATGCTGCCGCACAACCTAAGCTAACTCTTTCTCTGAATGGTAATGATGTATCTTTTTTAGTTGATACAGGAGCGGATGTTAGTACACTTGGAAGGAAAGATAGTTGTAAGTTTGTAACATTAAAAAGCAATAGAGTTATATATGTAACAGGAGCTTCAGGCCAATCAGTGGCAGAACCAGTTTCTACCCCTTTAGTGGTTCAATATGAACATCAGACAGTAGAACATTCTTTTCTCTTGAGCAGTGTTTGCCCTGAAAATTTACAAGGCCGAGATCTAATGTGTAAATTAAATCTTACACTTTTTCTTTCTCCTGAAGGAGTAGGTCTAGAAGGGTCCATTTATCTGTATTGTCAGAAAGTTAACCCCACATGGATAGGATATGAGTGTAAAGACATTAGTTTAGCATTAAAATCTCCGATCTCGGTTCTAGAAAAGACAGAAACCCCTGAGGAATTTCAGTGTACAATCGCATGTTTTCAAGGCTCTCCAGATCAGCTGTATGTGAAAGAGTGGTACCAGATAGGAAATAGTATTGAGACTATTGATGTAGCCGGCATATTGACCTCTAAAATCTACTCTGCAGTAGTAGTAGACCTGTCTCCAGGTCTGAAATATTTGTTTGCAAACCCAAATTCTTATCCACATGTTGCATTGGTAAAAGCCCAAGAAAATTGGATTGATTTAGGGCCGTTTGTGAAAGCGTGTGTGAATGCTAAAGATTGGACAGTGGTCCGAGATACCCCAAATTTGTTTTATTTACCATTACAAGATACGTATTTTTTCCAACAATGGTGTTCTTTGAAAGTTACTCCTGTGCAGAAAGAGCTCTCTGCATGTTTAATACCCTCATTAACCCAACCCGATGAATGGAGGGTTCTCTCTTTAAAAGAGAAAGCAGATCTGTTAGCCGCGGTTCCAGATAATCTCTGGGCAGCTGATAGTTATGACTTTGGGACTCTATCTACTGCTCAACCATTAAAAATATGCGCAAAAACATTGCATTACCCGTCGAAAGCCCAATATCCGTTGTCGAAAGAGGCTGAGCAGGGGATAGAGCCCGTATTCAAATCATTATTGGACAGGGGAGCTATTGTGCGTTGCAGTTCCTCCCCAGTTAACATACCAATTTTGCCCGTTAAGAAGTCTGATGGCACTTGGAGATTTGTGCAAGATTTAAGACTTGTTAACGACGCTATTCACCCGAGGCATCCTATTGTGCCAAATCCTTGCACAATTCTCTCTAGTCTGCCATCCAATGCAAAGTTTTATTCTGTAATTGATATTAAAAATGCGTTTTTTACGATAAGAGTACATCCTGCCTCTCAATTCTGGTTTGCCTTCACCTTTAACCCTTACAAGCCCGACCGTTCTAATTTCGTTAACATTTTAACGATGACCAATCATCTAATATCTAAGCTGTCCAATGACTGATTTTATTTCTGAAATCTTCCCCGTAATGCTGACAACATAAGCTTCAATTTGATATGATTGGTTAAGGGGTTTATGGCGCGAAATGTTTTGGATACTTGAAGATGAGTCGTGAAAAAAACTTTTCACTTCAGTCGTACATTTTAACATAGACCGCCAGATGCCACCTGCACTTCGTTGGAGTTTACCTCGACTGGAAACCACACAGCTGGATAAACTGAGGTAATATATATTTTACATCGTTTCTAGTTATGGTTAATCTTAATTTGTAGTCATAAAATCATGTTATTTGATAGTAATATGCTTTCTCATCAGCGTCAACATTATGGCATAGCGGGGGCTAAGTGCATCGTCATGTAACTTTAGCTAGCTGCATTACTCTGAACTGCTTGCAGTATTCTCGTTTGCTTTTTATATCAGTTATTTTCATTTGACAATTTCATTTAAAAACCTGTTAGTATATAACCTGTAAGTAAGTTTGTTTTCTAGTACCAATTTGCTTGTTAGGTAAGCATTATATTGGCAAGTCAGTATAGCATACCAAAGCTGAATAAATCAATGGGCGCCGCGTTTCTAAGTTGCGTTCTCTTACATGAAATAAGTTGAGCGATATTTTTACTCCTCTCAATATGTAGTTGTAGAAAACAAGATGTGAAATCACGGATTCTGTCAGAAATGTAGTGCTAATTAACGTATTGCCTCTCATCGGGTTGTTACCTCGCTAGGCAGTTTGTAATGAACTGTTTTACCTTGCTTCTAAATGTCAAACATCAGACGTGCTTGTCTCAACATTTTCTAAGATGGCATGACTTGATATTCTACTCTTCTCAATATATAGTTTTATAGAAAACATGATGTGAAATCACATATTATGTCAGAAATGTCATTATTGCATTTAAGCAGTTAGTTACTAGGTGAAATGTAATCTGTCTTTATCTTAATGCCAGCCAGGCAATCAGATTTAGGGTAGCTAAACCCATGTGTAATAAAATGACTTTTCATACTTCTAAATATTTTTGAGTTACTCAAAATGCTTCAATAATTTAGGCTACCTCTTCTTGTGTATGTATGTGCACACATGCACACATCTGTAGTTTTGTGATTTTATTTTTTTAATTAATAAATGTATTACATTTGTATGATTTTACTGTTGTTTCAGATGGAGGATGACAAGACCTACACAGACCTCCTTGCAGGCCTGAAGAGGTGGCTGACTGCTGATGAGCTTGCACTCACAATGTTGAAGACCATGTGAGGATGGAGGAAGAAGGTATAGATTTAGGTGGCGTGCGTAGGGTGGTGTAGACTGCCACTAAAACACTGTGAAATAGACTTGTTATGTTGATTTTTATGTTGTTGGCATATGTGGTTTTACCAACCGGAACGGGTGAGAGGTTGTGCTTAGTAGGCCGTTGTATGCAAACACACAGTGCAGGGGCATGGGACGAAGAGACCCCAGAAGAGTTTCACAGTTTTCTGGGATTGATCATTGACATGGGACTTCACTTCCCTCCCTAATATCCATTGCTACTGGGGAACCAAGTCTCTGAAGGGATCAGGGAGCGTTGACCAAATGAGAAATGCATATTGTGTACACTTTTTCTCCATTGACATTGCTGTTTCAGTAGTTTCTTATTATTTCAAGTTTGGCAATGCAGAATCTGGTGTTGAACCTAGGTTTGGTAGCTACAGCCAGAAAGATTTTGGCGAAAATCTATCACAACAGCTGGCAGGCATTTCCGTCAAAATTTCAGCCTCGCCTTCAGCTGCTCCAACTACTACCCTGTCATCTTTTCATCAAGTACATATTCCTGTACAGCAGGAGCCAAAGAAAAATTGTTGGCTTTGTTATAAAAACAATACATAATAACACTAAAGTAGCTTGTATGGCCTGGAGTTTAGCGGTAGGTGACTGCTTTTTTGGTAAACAAAATTGCTGTCAGATTTGGCATTCTACAGAAGGGGATGCGTTTCGTTATGAGTCATAGGTCCTCTGTGTTTAACCTTCAGGTTCCCCACCCCACCTTTCCCTATCCTCCTCTGTGTGTGTGTGTGTGTGTGTGTGAGTTTGTGTTTATATGTGTGTATGTGTTTATTCTCAACAGGCTTGTTCTATGTAATCCACTTTCAAATGTTTAGACACATTGATTTTTGAGTGATGTTGAAGTTGATTGTATTCCTAGCTTTTCATAAATAATACATTTTATAGATGTATATCATTTTCATATTACACTAATTTATATAAGGAAGTTGTATCTGTTGAATCAAATGTATTCTATGTCTCTTCAGAATTGATCTTCAATAAATATACAGTATACTTACTTCCTGTATTACTGGTAAGGTACATGTTTTTCTTTTATATATCATTATTGTTGACTGTAGCATTTGCTTATATACAAATAAATGGTTTATTCTTATGGACCAAATACATCTAAACCATTGTGTCTGACTTCATTATTAGTTTTTATGCATACTTTTATGTTTTTGGTGAGAAAGAGAATGCGAATTCTGTCAACATTCTAAATCCCGTTTCCTGCATTTTTATACACTTATCACTTAATTTATCATAACTTTTGAAAGGTTAATGGTATTCCAATTCAGTCTTTTTTGTTAAATAGCCCACAACTTGCTGAACATGTCATACACTCTATATTTTTCTCTATCTCGTATAGAAATATGATGAAAATTCATTTTTATGCGAATGAAATTCAATTTTAACGAATTTCGGTATACATTTGGAGAGGATTTTCAAAGACTGTTCATTACTATATCAACATTACCATATGTATTTTACATCATTTGATAGAACTGACCCTTCTGATTACAATGGTATGTATATCCCATTGATGGTATGTATTATACTCAAGAAATAAGGTTTTTTGTGTAAGGAGGTCATCCAGCACCAAAAATGGAATGTTCGGCACGGGCACGAAAGGGTTAAAGGTCAAAGGTATATTTGGAGTCGTTTGCCTATGGGATACACAGAATCACCTTCAGTGTTTAATGAGGCATTAGTGGCCTGTTTGACACAATTTACTCCACTGGCAGGAAGTACTGTTATTTCTTATGTTGATGATGTTTTATTAGGAAGTCCATCAAAAGAATCATGCCTGATTGACACAGTGGCATTGCTGAAATACCTGGCCAGGGTGGGACTTAAAGTCTCTAAAGAAAAGTTGCAACTCTGCCAAGAGCAAGTTAAGTACTTGGGTCATATACTTACTCCTGGCTGTAGGGCCCTGGATGCGTCATGCATCACTGCAATTACTGGTTGTCCGAGACCCAGGACAAAGCAGCAATTGTTAAGCTTCTTAGGAATGATTGGTTATTGTCGTGCTTGGATTTTAGACTTCTCGGAGAAGGCACAACCTCTCCGAGCATGCGCAAATGCTTGTAAGAGTTTGACTGACATTGTAACTTGGACTGACGACTGTGAGACTGCTTTTGTGATTTTGAAACAAGCTTTAGCTTCAGCTCCAGCTTTGGGATTGCCTAATTATGATCTTGATTTTCATTTGTTTGTGTGTGAAAAAGGAGGTTACATGTCTGGGGTATGTCAGTTGCATGGTGGACAGTATAGACCAATAGCCTATTTGTCAAAGAGACTGGATCCGGTAGCAAGAGGCTGGGTCCCTTGTTTGAAGTCTGTTGCAGCTGCTTCAAATGCAGTAATGGCTTGTGCGGATCTAGTATTAATGCATCCTTTGACTGTTCATGTTCCACATGACGTGCATGCATTGCTTTTACAAGCAAAGACATCACATCTGACAACTGCCCGCCTCCTCTCGTACCAACATGTGCTATTGACTCTAGCACATGTCACACTTGTACGTTGTACCACCCTCAACCCATCGACATTATTACCTACCGCCGAACATGGTGAAAGCCATGATTGCTGTGATGTCATAACAATTTGTACTAAACCTCGTCCTGATATATCTGAGGAACCCCTTACTAACCCTGACTTAATTTTTTATGTCGATGGTTCCTCATTACGCTTGGAATCTGGAGAGGTAGGGAGTGGCTACGCTGTGGTGAATCAATTTGAAGTGGTTGAATCTTACTCGCTCCCTCCAACTTTTTCTGCCCAATCTGCTGAGTTGATAGGACTTTTTCGAGCTTGTGTGTTGGCAGCTGGAAAATCTGTTTGCATATACACTGATAGTCGTTATTGCTGGGGAATGCCCGCGCCACAGAGCTGTGAGAGCAACATCCCTCTGCTCAACAACCTGAACTGCTTCTTTGCTCGCTTTGAAGCACAAAACAGCACCTGCCCACAGAAGACCCATCCCCCTCTACATGAGCAGCCCCTGTGCCTCTCTGCCGACAGCGTGAAGAGGACACTTGCTGCTATCAACACCCGTAAGGCAACAGGTCCAGACAACATTCCAGGTCGTGCGCTGAAGGACTGCGCAGGGGAGCTTAAGGATGTCTTCACAGACATCTTTAACACTTCCCTGAAGCAAGCCATCGTCCCATCATGTTTCAAAGCTGCCACCATCATACCTGTGCCGAAGAAAACTGCTCCATCCTGCTTCAATGACTACCGCCCTGTGGCACTGACACCCATCATCATGAAGTGCTTTGAGCGGCTTGTCATGTCACATATCAAATCCATTCTCCCCCCCACCCTGGACCCCTTCCAGTTTGCATACCGAGCCAAGCGGTCTACAGAGGATGCAATCTGCTCTGCCCTCCACCCAGCCCTCACCCACCTGGAAAAAAGAGACTCATATGTGAGATTGCTGTTTATAGACGTCAGCTCTGCATTCAACACCATAATACCACAACAACTCATCAGCAAACTTGACAAACTGGGACTCAGCACCTACCTCTGCAACTGGCTACTGGACTTCCTCTGTCAGAGGCCTCAAGTAGTACGTGTTGGCAACAATACCTCAAGCAGCATCACACTGAGCACAGGGGCCCCCCAAGGCTGCGTGCTCAGTCCGCTGCTCTTCACCCTGCTGACGCATGACTGCACTGCAACCTACAGCAACAATCACATAGTGAAATTTGCTGACGACACAACTCTGGTGGGTCTCATCACCAAGGGCGACGAGACCCAATACAGGTTGGAGGTCGACCATCTGACCACGTGGTGCAGGGACAACAACCTCCTGCTGAACGTCAGCAAGACCAAAGAGATTGTTGTTGACTTCCGGAGAGGTCACACCCAACACCTGCCACTGACCATCGACGGTGCTGTGGTGGAGAGAGCGAGCAGCACCAAATTCCTGGGGGTGCACATCAGTGAAGACCTCTCCTGGACCACCAACACTGCATCACTGGCGAAGAGAGCTCAGCGCCGCCTGTACTTCCTGCGGAAACTCAGGCGAGCAAGTGCTCCACCAGCCATCATGACCACATTCTACCGAGGCACCATTGAGAGCATCCTCTCCAGCTGTATCGCTGTGTGGGGCGGAAGCTGCACTGAATACAACAGGAAAGCCCTGCAGCGCATAGTGAACACAGCTGGAAGGATTATTGGTGCTTCACTCCCCTCCCTGAAGGACATTTACACCACCCACCTCACCCGCAAGGCGACCAAAATTGTGAGTGATGCAAGTCACCCCGCTCACAATCTGTTCGATCTACTGCCCTCTGGGAAGAGGTACAGAAGCCTGCGCTCCCGCACTACCAGACTCACCAACAGCTTCATACACCAAGCTGTAAGGATGTTGAACTCTCTCCCTCCTCTCCCCCCTCCACCCTCAGCTACATAACATCCTGGACATTGGACCCACAATGGCCGCGTGCACTACTCCACTTGCACACTTGCACACTTGTACACTTTACAACTTGTTGTTGTCCTGAAAACACAACACATCTGCTGCTCTTACATAACTTGCACCACTATGTCACTTTCTTTCTTACTTAGGTCAAACAGAACTACACAAGCCTTTTATTGGCCTGACTTTGCACTAGTATTTTATTGACTGTCTATGCACAATTTCAACCAAATTTTGCTGCTCTTATTTTTTTTCATTATTATATGTGCCCTCTTATTTACTTACTTTTTTGTTTACTTGAATGTTATGTTTGTCTGTGGACTTAAATTGGTAAAATATGTCTTGTCTTCACCGTGGGATAGTGAGAAACGTAATTTCGATCTCTTTGTATGTCTGGAACATGTGAAGAAATTGACAATAAAGCTGACTTTGACTTTGACTTTGACTTTGACTTTTGAATTGTTCATGACCATGGAGCAATATGGAAAGAAAGAGGTTTTCTTACAGCTACTGGTAAACCTGTACAACATAAAGAGTTCATTGTATTGTTGCTGGAGGCAATTCAGCTTCCTTCTGCTGTAGCAGTAATTAAGTGTGCAGCGCATACTAGAGGCGCTGATGAGGTCAGCCTTGGTAATGAGAGGGCTGACTCGGCTGCTAAAAGTGCCGTGAAGGGGGGAGTTGAGAGGAGGATACCACCAGAGTTTTTAATTCTTTCGAACAAAACACAATTGTTTTTGAATTTGAATTTGCATATACCAGATATAGAGACATCAGGTCAAGCTTTAAAAGAAGCACAAAAAATCAGCAGATACAAAAGAAAAAGGAAAATGGAAAAATTGTAAAAAGAATAATGATGATTTGTGGCTACATACTCCAACAGGCAAGCCTGTTTTACCAAAATCATGTTTTCATATAGTTGCTAAAGTTACTCATGGTTTAGATCATGCGAGTGCAACAGCTATGGTAAAAACAATAGAACAACTTTATTTTGCACCAGGATTCACCACCGCGGCAGCTGCTTACTGTGATAGGTGCATTACCTGTCTTAAAAATAACACCGCACCCACAGTGAGAACCCAAGGAGGGCATCACCCACCACCATCAGGCCCATTTGAATATATTATAATGGATTTTATTCAATTGATCAATTGACAAAATGCAGAGGTTATGAATATTGCCTTGTAATTGTGGATATGTTTTCAAAATGGCCAGAATGTTAATGGAATGTTGAAAGATAATACTAAACTAAAATAATGGGATGGAATTGGTTGACTGCTCTACCTTTGGCTCTCCTCTACCTCAGAGGCCGTGCATCAAGATCAAAAGGTTTAAGAGATTTTGACTGCCCGTCCCATACCAATTCCAGGTTTACCTAATCCTAACCTAATGTAGTTGGTACCTTGTCTGGTTACATGCGAGAACTGATTGCTGCTCTATCTTTTGTTTCTTAACAGGTGCAGTTGACTTTGCCTCAAAGTTTTCTGGATACATACCCAGTGCTTGTTAAGGACTTTCGAAGAAAACGCTGGAATGAAGAACGGTGGCGTGGACCATATCAAGTTCTGTTGTCTACACCTACTGCAGTGAGAATTGCAGAAAGAGACTCTTGGATTCATCTGTCACACTGCAGAGTGGTGAAAGAACCGGAACATTATCTCAACGGATTGTGACTTTATGCTTGAGGTTGACCAGTGGAGGTTTTGGCAAACTTCGCCAGTAGGCCTTTGGATATATGTTCCATCGGGGATAAGGGAAGTGTTGCAAGATCCTGCTGTTTTAACCTGCATTATAACTAGAAAGTATTGGACTGCAAATGAACGGAAGTATGCTCTGATTGTTACACATTTTACTAAGTACACATGTGAAGTCATTCCTTTGAGGGTAGGGAAATCAATTAGTGTGGTACACCAGTGTCCATTAAAATTAGTGGATTCAACCATCCATCATCCAAATCAGTGGTGGATATTGAAAGTAGAAACAAGATATCAGTATACATTAAACTAGCACTGTTTTATTTCCAGTTTAGCTAGATATTTAATCATCGCTGGACAGTGACCTGGGGAGGGCCTAAAAACCCAAGCCAGCTCTGCTGTTGAAGATAGAATAGAGTGTTTGTTGTTTTATAACTGGGAGTAGAATGGGGCTAGTGTTGTTATTCTGCGTGTTCATACTGATTATGCCCACTTCTCCAGAGGAGGAGATCTGTGGTACTAATAAAGCCTGTCAACTGGCTTTCCAAGCTAGAACAACTGTGGCAGGGATGAATGAGACCTGCTGGGTGTGCCAAGAAAAGTCTTTTCAAATGCGTGTTTTTCCCTACAGGACTTCTTACGATTCTGCATGCTCTGCATCTCGACTGTGTACTAGTAAAGATTGCCTTAACATAGTAGGTGTGACAGGGATAGAACAATTTTTAGGTGGTTCGTCCTTGAATATTATGTTAACATGAATGGATTCTGTTTGGATAAATAGAACTGGACAAAAGATTTGATAGAATGATATTGAAATGTGAAATGAGTTTTACCCTGATATGATGACCCGGAAATGTTTTTGAATGATGTTATTGGAAATTGGATTTTTTTATTTCTTTTTGATTACTAAAATTTCTTTGTGGCCTTAAGCCCCAAAAGGGGGGAAATGAAGGAGAAATTTTGGATTACTAACATTTTTATGTATTAGAAGTGATTATTAATAATTTTACATGTATTAGAAGTGAATACTAATCTACATGTGATTAACATTTCATTTTGTTATATTCTTTGTATGCTTTCTATACATTCAATACTGGGCATCAACTTTGCTTTGTCTGTCATTTGTTCTCTCCATGTCATGATTTTCTAATAAAGGTCATGCGACCCCTTTTGTCACGAGTTAAGGGTATTCTGCCTTAGGCAGTAATATTAGGAATATCCCGACAGGAACTAGACTATGGCAAGAGAATGCTGAAGGATGTATATGTATTGTATTGACCAATTATCTACTTACTTGGAGTAGCCCCATGACTTGCGTATGGCGCATGGATCACATGCTAAGTCCAAGAAGTGTATAGAGTATGTATTGTTGTATTTCTGTATGTATGAGGATTTTTTGGAAACGACCATTGTACTCATGTGATTTGTATTACCAATGTAATTAACATGTATAAGATGGGGCTTCGCCCTAGAGAACTTTGAGTTGTGTTACTGGAACATGCTGTTGCTAGTGACCTGCTACCGGTATCGTGAATAAACCTGCAGTGGTTCCTCACACCTGAGTGTTGCCTGGATATTTTTGACCACAGTAGCAAGTAATGAAAATACCCACACTGGCTGTCAAACTTCTCATTTATTTAGTTAAACCTTCGTAATTACAACTCTGTACACAGTTAACTCACCACCATCCCGAACTCCGTTTCAACTTCCTGGTTTAACGTGGGGAAGCCGAGGGAATGTTCCACTAGGTTGAAATAGAGGGGTTTCGCGGGTGATTGGTGGTGGGAACCATTATTGCAGGGGTGTTTTTGTGTTTATCACTAATATGGGTTTTTCTCTTTACAAATGTGATTTTGGTGGGGGAAACATTTTGTATGTATTTCTATATTTGCTGTTTGCTTGTTTGGTTTATTATTTGGTTATTATTGTGTGATTATTTGGTTAATTGATTTTTGTTGGCAATGGGGCAATCTAGTGGGAGGGGCTACAGCTAGCCTAAGGCTGTATTAGGCCCCATGGCCTCAGTTGCAGAGGAGCTGTGCAGAGAGAGAGAACTGTGAATGAGAATTGTGGACTGTGCAGGGTCTTTTGAGACATAAATAGGCATCAAGTTGCCAGGCTATTTTCTTTTTGAACAGTTTTTGTTTTGCATTTTTGCTCATCTTGACACTGAATATTTGCACGTATTAGAAAAAATATTTTTGAAAAAATAAAAAAAAAATAAACAAAAGACCTTTTTTGGAAACTTGCATCTTCCCTGACTCCGCCATCGGTTATCCTGCCACACAGATGATGTTGCAGTACTTGTAAATGGTCAAAGAGACATTGTGTTAAAGATTTTTGATGATTTTAATGTGGTTTCCTCAGCAAGAGTAAACTGGTCAAAAAGTTTAGCTATGCTGGTCGGGACATGGTTAAATGGGAAGCCAAGTCTTCCAGCTGGCTTACATTGGGCCAGGAGTGGTGTTAAATATCTTGGTGTTTTTTTAGGGAATGAAATGTTTATTCAAAAGAACTTTGATGGGGCTGTTGAGAAAGTTAAGGATCGCCTTGATAAAATGGAAATTCCTTTTAAATAAGATATCCTACAAGGGGCGTGTCCTTATTATCAATAATTTGGTGGCATCTGCCCTTTGGCATCAGTTGTCTTGTGTGGACCCTCCAGTACAGTTGCTGTCAAGGATCCAGTCAATCCTAGTGGACTTCTTCTGGGATAAACTTCACTGGGTTCCACAGAGCATCTTATACCTACCTAAAGAGGAAGGTGGACATGGACTTGTGCACCTACAAAGTAGGACAGCTGCCTTTCGGTTGCAGTTTGTCCAGCGTCTTCTCATGGGGCCTCTGGATTCCAGCTGGAAATCTGTGGTGTGTGCCATTTTACAGACTTTTGATGGACTGGAGCTGGACAGAACTTTGTTTTGGATGGATCCAAAAAGATTGAACGTCAACAAACTCCCTGTGTTTTATCGTAATTTGTTTAAAGTTTGGTCCCTTTTAACAGTGCAACATCTATGGTTCTGTTTTAGATATGTCCCTTAAAAGTCTCTTCCCGCAATCACACATAGCCTTCTTAGGTCTGGAGTCATTACTATGGAGGGTTTACTCAAGTTAGCAGGACCAGATCTTGTTAACGCTGAACAAGTTGCCAGTCAACTGGGGATGAGATCTATTCGAATAGTAGCTCAGCTACTTGAGAAATGGCGGGCCTTCCTAACAAGAGAACAATTGCAGATGGCGGACTACTTCAGAGGGCTGTGCAGTTCAGACTGTAATGATCCTTATCCCAATCTTTCAATTTGACAGGTTGTACTGGTTCTTACTTGCATTTTGAACAATTGTCTCTTTTGGGTCAGAAGCAGCTACTGGCAAGTGTTTATATAAACTGTGTGTGAAGTCTTTTAACAAAAAGTCTCTGGACAAGAGGGTGAAAACACCCTGGTGTACTGTTTTACAAATGGGGGAAGATGTTCGACCCCAGTGGAGGGCACTATACAAGTCACCCTTAGCCAAAAAAATTTACAATGGGGATTTACAATGGAGGATTCTGCATGGAGCAATTGCAGTTAATGCCTTTGTTACAGTGTTGAATCCTGTTGTAGGTCAAGAGTGCCCATTTTGTTTTGTGAGAGAGACTTTTTCATGCTTTCATGCAGTGTGTAAGGCTAAGACCATTATTTGTGGTTCTACAGTCACTCTAAATATGTGCGGAAACATCGTTTCAAATGTCAGCTGATAAACTTTCTCCTAAGTCAAGCAAAAATGGCAATCTATGTTAGTCGTAGAAACAAAATTGAGCAAACTTCTAGTGACGACATAGTAATGGGGTCATTCCACGTCAGTTCAACCAGGGCCCACGCACTTAGGTCTCAAAAGATTCTGAAAAAATTACCAGGTGTACCTATGTTACCCAGGAGACACTGTAAAATTACTCTTATGTAAGATCAATACTTTCCAAGATACAGCCAGTTTTACAGGGGGAGGGGGGTCTCAACCTGCGTAACAGTGATCATGTAAATACTTTGTGGCAAGAATGTTGTAAATAAACATGTCTTGTTTATTTGTTTTTGTTTAAATATACCTGTTGTTTATTCGTTTTTGTTTAATTTCAATTCATATGTATCATTTATATTTGACTTAATTCCATTGGTACAGTAGCCTACATAAGACATTCCACAAGGTGCATTCTAAGGCTTTGGCTGCACGCTTGTTATTGTCTCTACGGCAACGGCATTATTTAGAATGCATTTACTTTTAAAGGAACTAGGCTACAGTAAAGTCTTGGATACGGTGCTACTTTGTAGCTTAGGAATAGTAACTCTTACGGAGAACAAGGCTACTTGTATAGCTCTCACGATGCTACATTGTAGCTTAAGGACACGACTCTTACGGAGAACAAGGTTTCTAAATACTTTTCTTTCTTTTTATCCTTGTTTTAATATATCGTGTTAAATTATATTGTTTGTTCTTAATTAATATCATTGTATTATAGGCTTATCATATAGCTCTTACGGTGCTACTTTGTAGCTTAAAGAAGTGGATTCTTAAGGATAAATCTTAGCACTCAGCTGGAACGGGAACAAGGTGGCTAGATACTATTCTTTCTTTTTATTCATTGTACTGTAACCTAACATATTGCTGTTATGTTTGTCATGTTAAGTTCTTATTGTATGTTATTGTATTATATTGTACATAGCTCTTACGGTGGTCTCAGGACTTTCACAAAGAAATAAAGAAACCATCAGTACGCTACAACTGTCCGGCTGGAGTTTGCTACAAATGTAATAAAGGGTTTTTGAAATTCAAAAAAATTCAATTCTCTCTCTCTCTCACTCACTCATGTGATTACAAGTGATTTACTTCCTCTGCAGTCGCACTCTCTCACTTTCACCTGTTGATGGATTTCTGTGTTTTGCGTGTGAGTTTTCTGTTTATCAGACACACACACAAAACGTCCATCGCCACATTAACTCAATACATTAATCATCACAGACACACACACCCACACAAAACCTCCATCGCCACATTAACTCAATACATTAATCATCACAAACACTCACGCACAGATCCGCAAATCATCTCACTGTCCAACACACTCCTCCATCTGGTTTTAATCAGACTAGAGTATTTGTGGTATGCTAGCTCTATTTATTTACCCACCAAAGTGGCTGGTAACTTGACCAAATTCACCCACCAGTACACAAATTCACCCACATTTGGTGGATGTGTGTGTGTGTGTGTCTGAGTGTCTGATAAGACAGACACGCACACACGCACACAGATCAGCAATCATCTCACTGTCCAACACATTCCTCTAGTCCATGAGCCACAGGCCCAAAAAGGGGCGTGTCACTACCACTTGGGGGGGCAAATTCTCACAATATTTTTCTGAAAGCTACATATCTCTGGAGTATAAAATGGTATGATAGCAAGTTGGATCTTGTAGCTTTGTGGCTGTACAGGCCTTCAAAGTTGACCTCTGATTTGAAAAAAGGAAATTCCGCCTATTGGCTTTTTTTTGTTAAACCACTCATAAGAGCCCAGAAAATAATCCAAACCTCATTATTCCTGATGCATATGTGGTGTTTGATGTTGGCATAGATATTTTGAATCATTATGTGATTTTGCCCTTCATTTTGGTTGATAAAATTCAAGATTTATGTGTAATAATGAGCAAATCTCCGTTTTCAGAGACACAACGTGTTGCAGCACTAATTGAAATGCCCACTACCTCATTAATCAATGTATTTATACCTTCCTACCACCCAACAGAGACTTGAAATACAAATGATTACATAGGTCTGCATTGCTATACTATTTACTATTTGTAAATGTACTATTCGGAAACACCCCAAAATTCAGTAAATTAGTATTTTATTGAAACTACCCATAAGAGATATTCCAAGAGATCAAAACATCATGATTACCAATCACATATTACCTTTACATTCAAGGAATACCATATGAAAATTGTTCACATCACCACATGTACCCAGTTTAACATAAATATTATAATTTTATAATGTCCAGGGCACATGAAATACATACAGTAATTTCCTGTGTATTAGCCGCATTGTGTATAAGCCACAGGACAGTGTTTTATTTAAGTTAAAAGAAACAAAACCATATACCATATTAACTGCCCCCGTGTATTAACCTCATAGCTGAAGAAATTTTGCAAAATCAATGTATAAGTTGCAGCTAATAGTTGGAAAATTATGGTAATTGCATCACAGGTGCTAAAATGATCTACATTATACATTTCAGTTGTACTTTTGACTAGTAAGAATGTGGGAATGAGATGTAGAGGAACTGGTTGGTGAAAATATTCATACTTTACACATCGTTATCATTATGTACAATTATTATTATTATTATCATCATACTTAAAATTGTCTTTCATCTGATGTTAAAATCATTTCCATTGAAAAGAAATAATAACTATTTTCCAAGACTTGATCTACAAGTACATACATTTACAACAGTTTTAAAAATTCTACACAGTTAGATCTGATGAGACAGAAACTGAAATTGGATCAATCCATTTTCAGAGGAACATGAGTTCACAGCAGGCAAAGCAACAAGAGGTTAGGGATGATCTGATTCAGGCTCATACTATAGGCAAAGATCATGACATAGAGGCTGGAGTCAGATACACAAATTCCATGATACATTGACAAAGCAAAAATTAAAGACATTTACGAGCATGAGTCAAAAAAGAAAACACAGGCACATGGCAAGACCATCATGTTAAAGACTGGACATGAGAGAAGTCTTTTGTCACCCTCTTGGACCTTAACCATGGTCATTGGCGACACCTGAGGGGACCCCAAGGAAAACCTCTAAAGCAGCACTTGCAAAGCATTTGCAGAAACTTGCATCACTATCAGATAATCTTCCAGATGAATATAATACAGCAACAATCATTGATGGAATGTCTCTGGTCCAGAAGGTCAATAACAATGTCTCAACTTATGCAGACATTGCTGCTGCTATTCATAGCATGATCCGTAAAGAGGCAAAGCAGAGGCAGATCATTTTTTTAGATTAAATTAGATTAGATTTAACTTTATTGTCATTGTGCAGAGAACAAGTACAGAGACAACAAAATGCAGTTTGCGTCTAACCAGAAGTGCAAAAAAGCAGAAAAGTGCAATGTGATGTACACAGTATAGGCAAGTGGTGCATAGACAGGACAAGAAATATAGTGCAGTGTAGACAGTATACAGTTGTTTTGCAGAAGGTGGTTTAGAGTAGCATAAATTAAATATAAATATGTGCAGTGTATTAGCAGTTACCTTATAAGAGCAGAATAAATATGGCTATGTACTGTAATATGAACAATGTATGAACAACATGTACAGGTATGTGCAATGTAGTGGCGGTACCATTATAGTAGTAGTAAGAACAATATAGATATATGCAGTGTATTAACAGAATATATTACAGAAAAACTGAATAAATATGGATATTTAGTATGAACCATATAGACAGATATGTACAGTATGTACAACTATGTGCAGTGTGGTAACAGTACCATTGTAGTGCAGAAACAGTAACATTACAATAGTATTAATAATAAGTGTATGTGCAGGATGAAAAGCAGTAGAATATGGCTATGTACAGTATAAGTGTAATTACAGTATGTACATTTGTAAATAAATAGATGGATGAAATAGATGGGTGGGATAGGCTAGTGCAGTTGTGGGGGGGGGAGCTAGGGGATGTCCGCCTCCTTGTTGTCCCTGTCAAGGTTGCCATGGTCGTGGACACCTCAACAGGCACAGGCAAGGAGGCATCAGGCGGGGGCGGGGCATGGGGTGATGGGGGCTTAGTTTGTTGGATGTCACCGGTATGCAGAGCTAGAGTTCAGTAGGGTGACAGCCGCAGGAAAGAAGCTTCCTCTGAACCTGCTGGTTCGGATGCGGAGAGACCTGTAACGCCTCCCGGAGGGGAGTGGGGTGAACAGTCTGTGGTTGGGGTGAGAACAGTCTTTGATGATGCGCGCCTTACGCAAGCATCGCTTGCCCTGGATGTCCTCGATGGAGGGGAGTGAGGAACCGGTGATGTTTTCACCACCCTCTGCAGTGCTTTCCGGTCATGGGTTGCCATACCAAACTGTGACACTAGGGGTCGACCAATTATCGGCCTGGCCGATTATTATGGCCAATATTTAACATTTTTATAATAATTGGTATCGGTCATTTTTTCCACCGATAAGCCGATATTGAAATGGATAAAGAATGAAACACGCTACTTTGTCTGTAAAGCGTCTCTCACTCCCTGCATTTGCTACTCTGTGGTCAAGAGCATTGTCCCGCCCACTACACCGTCTGATTTGTTAGTTAGCACGAATGCAGCCAATCAGGATCGAAGACTGAACACAGACAAAGTTTAGGATTCTCACTGAGGCAGACTGGGCTTCAGCTGTAGCCTACGGAGCTATTTTTCGAAGGTAAGGAAGGTAGCCTACATTGCTGAAGTTGCAGTGAATCACAATCATCTACACTGAAGTTACAAAAACACCACTTTGTAAGCTATTGTCTCTTTGATCCCACTTCCTTCATTTAGCGAATTCCCGATTGATGCACGTTACTGATGCTGTTTTAGTTAGCCCACAAACTCGGGTGCTGCGCGTCGAGAGTTCTCTGCCTCCACCTTGTTCGTTAATTGTGAATAACGGGACACCTCGACGGACATAGTACAGACAAGTCCTAAATTATGTGATAGCGAACGTCAAAAAGTCTAATTGCTCCTTTTTGAAACGGACTGTCAGAAAAAACTACATGCACCCAGGGCCAACCGTAATTTAATCCGACCTGAACAAAATCGCGTCATGAGCTGGCTATTAACGTGCCTTTTAGGCTCTCAAAAGTGTAGCTTATAGCCTACACATGGACACAAATTGCATGCTTAAATAGCCTAAGAACTATTTTAAAACTGTTTTGTTAAACTATTCAACCGTAACACTTGCCATCACGCGTGCACCTCTTCCTCTCCCTCTCTCGTGCACACAAACACACGATGGCAAAGCATCCTCTTTGTGACAGGTCCAACAAGCACATAGCCCATTGTGCAGGCCTACTCTATGAAAATAATTGCGATCACTCAGCTCTTGGATTAACATGATACACAGGATTTACATTTGCAAAGTGATGCAAGTTGATAGACAATTGTGTATCAAAAGAAGAAAGAAAAGTTTGCATAATTAAACGATTTTTAATAAAATTTTGCAGCATATAGTCTTTACTATCTACCCCCCTTTTTGACAACTGACATATCGGTTTTCGGCCTCCTGTTTTGGTAATAATTGATATCGGTATCGGCCCTGAAAAAACCATAATCGGTCGATCCCTATGTGACACAGTTGGTGAGGATGCTCTCGATGTTGCAGCGGTAGACGTTCACCAGGATCTGAGGAGACAGATGGACCTCAGAAAGAAGAGACGCTGGTGAGCCTTTTTGATCAGGGTAGAGGTGTTGAGGGTCCAAGAGAGGTCTTCAGAGATGTGGACACCCAGAAACTTGAAGCTGGTGACATGCTCCACCTCAGTCCTGTTGATGAGAATGGGTGTGTGTGTGCTAGCTTTAGACTTCCTTAAGTCCACAATGAGCTCTTTGGTCTTCTTGGTGTTGAGAGCCAGGTTGTTATCAGTGCACCACGATGTTAGGTGCTGGACCTCCTCCCTGTAGGCCGTCTCATCGTTATTGCTGATGAGACCAATCACCGTAGTGTCATCAGCAAACTTGACATTGACTTGTTAGAGCCATGTACAGGTGTGCAGTCGTAGGTGAAGAGGGAGTAGAGAGGGCTCAGCACACATCCCTGTGGTACACTGGTGTTCGATGGTTGAGGAGGTGTGATTATCTAACCTAACAGACTGAGGTCTGTTGGTTAGGAAGTCCAGAATCCATAAGTTTGGTTTTCTTTTATCACATACACATATATTGGTAGATGTTTTTCTTTACCTTGACATGTTTCGACGTATACTTCCGTCTTCATCAGAAGGTCACACGGTGGAGTAGTGTGACGCGTTTTTATCAGCTGATGTTGTTACGGAGGTCCTCCTGCATGCCAGAGTCATTTAGCAGAACAACCGATACCACCGCTGGATAAAGGAGACGATTGAAATAAGAAGGCGGAGCCCAAAGACAATGAACAGAGATGAGGGAGCGTATATGCCCTCCCATACCTGGAGTGCCGTCCTGGGGGGCGGCTGACTGACAGCAGGAGGTGTGGTCCACCTGTCAAAAAACTGACAGGTGGATCATACCTCCGTAACAACATCAGCTGATAAAAATGTGTCACACTACTCCACCGTGTGACCTTCTGATGAAGATGGAAGTATACGTCGAAACATGTCAAGGTAAAGAAAAAACATCTACCAATATATGTGTATGTGATAAAAAAGAAAAAACAAACTTATTTATCTCAAGTGTAGACACAATGAATGCAATACAAGTAGTCCAGAATCCAGTTAAAGAGGGAGGTATCGATGCCCAGTTCACTGAGTTTGGTGATCAGTTTGGAGGGGATGATGGTGTTGAACGCTGAGCTGAAGTCAATGAACAGCATTCTTACATAGGTGTTGCTATTGTCAAGGTGGGACAGGGCAGAGTGAAGTACCATAGGGATGGCATCCTCTGTGCTCCTGTTCTGACGATGAATTCAATGAATAGATTAAAGATCCATTGTACTCGTTTCAGCTACAATTTAAAAAACATTTCAAGTCAAGTCAAGTCAGTTTTATTTAGTATAGCGCATTTAACATGCACAAAGTGCAACCCAAAGCGCTCTACATACAATACATTGACAAAAAACAAAAGACAATAAGACAAAAAATGCCAGACGGAGCGGTGTAGTCGCCAGCGTTGACACCAGATGACAAAAACATTTTTTTTAAAAATAACAAACACAAAAGATGCCGGACGGAGCGGCGTAGTCGCCAGCGTTCCCGTGACACTAAGACATACAAGACAGACAACACAGAAAATTGAAAATAAATAAATAAAATAAAATAATAATAATCATGTTAAAATTAGTCCAATTTACAACCAGCTGAAAAAGTCCAAGGGCAATGATGACCCGCGTGAAACTGCCAATACAAGACCAACAAAGATCTTTCACTGACCAACTCAGATTTAGCACTACTGGCAGTCTGGAGAGCAGAGCACCGGAAGAACAACAGTCTGAAGTCATGATGGGCGATCTTCCTGCTGATCAGCAGCTCGGTGGCTTTAGCAAGACGTTTGTTGCTTCTCCCGACGTCGCCATCAGAGCTCCCCGCGTCAGCACTCAATCCAGACTGCAGGCACCCAGCGTCAGAGGCTATACGTTAATGTTAACGTTATGGCAGCTCGCAGGTCAGCCGCAGCTCGGTGGTCGTGGCTGCTGCAGATCTCTCGCAGAGTAGGCCCATTGCCCTGAGCAATCTTTCCATCCAGACGAGTCCAGGATGTGCAGCGTCAGATGGAAGAGGGACGGCTAGCTTCTAGTCAAGGCAAGCTCATCAACCCAG
Source organism: Alosa sapidissima (assembly GCF_018492685.1). Lineage (NCBI taxonomy): Eukaryota > Metazoa > Chordata > Actinopteri > Clupeiformes > Clupeidae > Alosa > Alosa sapidissima. Next base: position 31,138,507 of record NC_055965.1, read on the forward strand.
TCGAATAGAAACTAACGTTACCGTTAGTTATCAGCCAGAAAAAAGGACCAAGAATAACACAAAAACTATCGAAAGTAACGTAAATAAAAGGTGAAAACATTTAACTTGACAAATAAATACAAAAAAAATAACAGAACATTACATAAAATTACGAACATTACATAAAAACAAACAAAAACATGATGCCAGACGGAGCGGCGCGTCTCGCCAGCGTCCCCGTAACCTAGCAACGTATGCATTTGTACTGCAGACCTATGTATGTCATCATTTAATTTCAACTCGCAATTGAAAGTAAGGAAGGTAGAATAGTAATGATCAATAAGATCTGCATTTAGGTATTGCCATAACATGTTGCTCTGAAAACTGAAATTAGCTTTTTTTTGCACATAAGTCTTTTTGCACATTTTATCAACCAAAATGAAGAGCAAAATCACATAATGAGTCAAAATATGTATGCCAACATCAAACACCACATATGCATCAGGAATAATGAGGTTTGGATTATTTTCTGGGCTCTTATGAGTGTTTTAACAAAAAAAGCCAATAGGCGGAATTTCCTTTTTTTTTTTCAAATCAGAGGTCAACTTTGAAGGCCTGTACAGCCACAAAGCTACAAGATCCAACTTGCCATCATACCATTTTATACTCCAGAGATATGTAGCTTTCAGGAAAATATAGTGAGAATTTGCCCCCCCAAGTGGTAGTGACGACCCCCTGTGGCTCATGGACTACTCCATCTGATTTTAATATGTGTGTGAGTGTGTGTGTGTGTGTGTGTGTCAGTGGGTGGGAGTAAGTCACACATGTGCAAGTCACAAGCAAGTCTCAAGTCTTAACTTCAAGTCTCAAGCAAGTCCAAGTCATTTTTTGTGACAGTCAAGCAAGTCAACTCAAGTCATAGCTTGGGTCAAGCAAGTCAAGTCAAGTCATAGCCAAATCATTCAAATTCATGATGATTTACCCACATTTTTATTTTAAAATAAGCTACAATAGGCTAGTTATGAACTGCTAGAATTTTATTTGTAACAAACTCAAACTCAAAAATTAATTTAAGCCACATAGGCCCTACATCTGAACAGTTTATAGAATAAGATTAAATGTATTTGAATAAAAATAAATGTATTTCAAGTAAACCTTATAAAATAGCCTATTATTGTTTCAATATGCCTTAAATATTAGGTAAGCTACATCAAATCATGAAAATATAATCAAACAGTTCAAGTTACACCTGTCCTGACCGGTCACATCTCCAGGGACTCAATAATGTTGAAAAAGTGAACTAATCAATCAATCAAACGCTGCCGCCGACGTCACTGCCAATCTTTGACAAGCGCAATGGGTTTTAGGAGGGTTTAGGACCATCAATGCTATATCATATTATACAGCCTAACATGTGAAGTAAGCTACTTTTCTATGCTGATTGCTGGCAGTTCGCTAGGCCTATTTACTGTTGTTAGCCTACTACTAGGCTGTAACGTATGGAACAGGGACGTGTTTAAGAGGGAGGGAGAAAGAGAGGCGCTTTACTTTAGGTTACATTGGCAACATTTTCACTAGCATATCAAGATTAAACTTAGACAAGAAAATGTTTCACTTTGCCATTTCATACATTTTAACCTAATATGGCGTTAACTAAAAAGCATAATAGATTCAAAGCCAACTCTTAACATGCCTCAAATTTGACAATAGGTTTCTAACACAACTGACGGATTAAAATCTCTCATGTCTCAAGTGATTTGCTTCCTCTGCGGTCGCACTCTCACACTTTCACCTGTTGATGGATTTCTGTGTTTTACGTGTGAGTTAATGTAACTGAATATATTAATCATCACAGACACACACACACACGCAGATCAGCCATCTCACTGTCCAACACACTCCTCCATCTGGTTTTAATCTGATTATTTGTGGTATGCTAGCTCTATGCTCTATTTATTTACCCACCAAAGTGGCTGGGAAGTTGACCAAATTCACCCGCCAGTACACAAATTCACCCACATTTGGCAGGTGTGTGTGTGTGTGTGTGTATGTGTGTGTTTGTTTTTGTGTGTGCATGTGTGTGTTTTCCTTTGCTCCTTCATATCACTTGTCATCACACACACACACGTCTCTCTCTCACACACACACACACGTATATTGTACTGTATGTATACATACACCAGTGTATTCCTACCAGCATATCCCATAGTGTTCTATAACACATACATCTCTACATGGTGTCCATCATTTAGGAGAGGTTAGACCTTTCCATCTCATCCATCCCATTTCCTGTGTGTGTGTGTGTGT